>NC_056552.1:64201-111701 GCF_910596095.1 Thunnus maccoyii | reverse complement strand
CTCTACTGACACGCTACTGACACTCTACTGATATACTACTGACACTACTGACACTCTACTGACACTCTACTGACACACTACTGACACTCTACTGACACACTACTGACACTACTGACACTCTACTGATACACTACTGACACTACTGACACACTACTGACACTCTACTGACGCTACTGACACACTACTGACACTACTGACACTACTGACACTCTACTGACACGCTACTGACACACTACTGACACACTACTGACACTCTACTGACACTCTACTGACACTCTACTGATACACTGCTGACACTACTGATACACTACTGACACTACTGACACTACTGACACTCTACTGATACACTACTGACACTACTGACACTAATGACACGCTACTGACACTCTACTGACACTACTGACACGCTACTGACACGCTACTGACACTACTGACACGCTACTGACACTACTGACACGCTACTGATATACTACTGACACTACTGACACTCTACTGATATACTACTGACACTACTGACACGCTACTGACACAATACTGACACTACTGACACGCTACTGATATACTACTGACACTACTGACACTCTACTGACATACTACTGACACTACTGACACACTACTGACACTACTGACACACTACTGACACTACTGACACTCTACTGATACACTACTGACACTACTGACACTCTACTGATATACTACTGACACTACTGACACTACTGACACTCTACTGACACACTACTGACACTACTGACACTCTACTGACACGCTACTGACACTCTACTGATATACTACTGACACGCTACTGATATACTACTGACACGCTACTGATATACTACTGACACTACTGACACTCTACTGACACTACTGACACTACTGACACTCTACTGACACTCTACTGACACTACTGACACTACTGACACTCTACTGATACACTACTGACACTACTGACACTACTGACACTCTACTGATACACTACTGACACTCTACTGACTCTACTGACTCTACTGACACTCTACTGACACTCTACTGATATACTACTGACACTACTGACACTACTGACACTACTGACACTCTACTGATACACTACTGACACTACTGACACTCTACTGACACACTACTGACACTACTGACACTCTACTGACACACTACTGACACTACTGACACTACTGACACACTACTGACACTACTGACACGCTACTGACACACTACTGACACGCTACTGACACACTACTGACACTCTACTGACACGCTACTGACACTCTACTGATATACTACTGACACTACTGACACTCTACTGACACTCTACTGACACACTACTGACACTCTACTGATACACTACTGACACTACTGACACTCTACTGATACGCTACTGACACTACTGACACTACTGACACGCTACTGACACTCTACTGACACTCTACTGACACTCTACTGACACTCTACTGATACACTACTGACTCTACTGACACTACTGACACTCTACTGACACTCTACTGACACTCTACTGATACACTACTGACACTACTGACACTACTGACACTCTACTGATACACTACTGACACTACTGACACTACTGACACTCTACTGATACACTACTGACACTCTACTGATACACTACTGACATTACTGACACTCTACTGATACACTACTGACACTCTACTGATACACTACTGACACTCTACTGACACTCTACTGACACTACTGACACTCTACTGATACACTACTGACACTACTGACACTCTACTGATACACTACTGATACACTACTGACACTCTACTGATACACTACTGACACTCTACTGACACTCCTGACACTCTACTGATACACTACTGACACTCTACTGATACACTACTGACACTCTACTGACTCTACTGACACTCTACTGACACTCTACTGACACTCTACTGATATACTACTGACACTACTGACACTACTGACACTATTGACACTCTACTGATACACTACTGACACTACTGACACTCTACTGACACACTACTGACACTACTGACACACTACTGACACACTACTGACACTACTGACACACTACTGACACGCTACTGACACACTACTGACACTCTACTGACACGCTACTGACACTCTACTGATATACTACTGACACTACTGACACTCTACTGACACACTACTGACACTACTGACACTCTACTGATACACTACTGACACTACTGACACACTACTGACACTCTACTGACGCTACTGACACACTACTGACACTACTGACACTACTGACACTCTACTGACACTCTACTGACACGCTACTGACACACTACTGACACACTACTGACACTCTACTGACACTCTACTGATACACTGCTGACACTACTGATACACTACTGACACTACTGACACTACTGACACTCTACTGATACACTACTGACACTACTGACACTAATGACACGCTACTGACACTCTACTGACACTACTGACACGCTACTGACACGCTACTGACACTACTGACACGCTACTGACACTACTGACACGCTACTGATATACTACTGACACTACTGACACTCTACTGATATACTACTGACACTACTGACACGCTACTGACACAATACTGACACTACTGACACGCTACTGATATACTACTGACACTACTGACACTCTACTGACACACTACTGACACTACTGACACACTACTGACACTACTGACACACTACTGACACTACTGACACTCTACTGATACACTACTGACACTACTGACACTCTACTGATATACTACTGACACTACTGACACTACTGACACTCTACTGACACACTACTGACACTACTGACACTCTACTGACACGCTACTGACACTCTACTGATATACTACTGACACGCTACTGATATACTACTGACACGCTACTGATATACTACTGACACTACTGACACTCTACTGACACTACTGACACTACTGACACTCTACTGACACTCTACGGACACTACTGACACTACTGACACTCTACTGATACACTACTGACACTACTGACACTACTGACACTCTACTGATACACTACTGACACTCTACTGACTCTACTGACTCTACTGACACTCTACTGACACTCTACTGATATACTACTGACACTACTGACACTACTGACACTACTGACACTCTACTGATACACTACTGACACTACTGACACTCTACTGACACACTACTGACACTACTGACACTACTGACACACTACTGACACTACTGACACGCTACTGACACACTACTGACACGCTACTGACACACTACTGACACTCTACTGACACGCTACTGACACTCTACTGATATACTACTGACACTACTGACACTCTACTGACACTCTACTGACACACTACTGACACTCTACTGATACACTACTGACACTACTGACACTCTACTGATACGCTACTGACACTACTGACACTACTGACACGCTACTGACACGCTACTGACACTACTGAAACTCTACTGACACTCTACTGACACGCTACTGACACACTACTGACACACTACTGACACTACTGACACTCTGCTGACACTACTGATACACTACTGACACTACTGACACACTACTGACACTACTGACACTACTGACACTCTACTGATACACTACTGACACTACTGACACTAATGACACGCTACTGACACTCTACTGACACGCTACTGACACGCTACTGACACGCTACTGACACTACTGACACGCTACTGACACTACTGACACGCTACTGATATACTACTGACACTACTGACACTCTACTGATATACTACTGACACGCTACTGACACTACTGACACGCTACTGATATACTACTGACACGCTACTGACACTCTACTGATATACTACTGACACGCTACTGACACACTACTGACACTACTGACACGCTACTGATATACTACTGACACTACTGACACTCTACTGATATACTACTGACACTACTGACACACTACTGACACTACTGACACACCACTGACACTACTGACACTCTACTGATACACTACTGACACTACTGACACTCTACTGATATACTACTGACACTACTGACACTCTACTGACACACTACTGACACTACTGACACTCTACTGACACTCTACTGATATACTACTGACACGCTACTGATATACTACTGACACGCTACTGATATACTACTGACACTACTGACACTCCACTGACACTCTACTGATATACTACTGACACTACTGATATACTACTGACACTACTGACACTACTGATACTACTGACACGCTACTGATATACTACTGACACTACTGACACTCTACTGATATACTACTGACACGCTACTGACACACTACTGACACTACTGACACGCTACTGATATACTACTGACACTACTGACACTCTACTGATATACTACTGACACGCTACTGACACACTACTGACACTACTGACACGCTACTGATATACTACTGACACTACTGACACTCTACTGATATACTACTGACACTACTGACACACTACTGACACTACTGACACACCACTGACACTACTGACACTCTACTGATACACTACTGACACTACTGACACTCTACTGATATACTACTGACACTACTGACACTCTACTGACACACTACTGACACTACTGACACTCTACTGACACTCTACTGATATACTACTGACACGCTACTGATATACTACTGACACGCTACTGATACACTACTGACACTACTGACACTAATGACACGCTACTGACACTCTACTGACACGCTACTGACACGCTACTGACACGCTACTGACACTACTGACACGCTACTGACACTACTGACACGCTACTGATATACTACTGACACTACTGACACTCTACTGATATACTACTGACACGCTACTGACACTACTGACACGCTACTGATATACTACTGACACTACTGACACTCTACTGATATACTACTGACACGCTACTGACACACTACTGACACTACTGACACGCTACTGATATACTACTGACACTACTGACACTCTACTGATATACTACTGACACTACTGACACACTACTGACACTACTGACACACCACTGACACTACTGACACTCTACTGATACACTACTGACACTACTGACACTCTACTGATATACTACTGACACTACTGACACTCTACTGACACACTACTGACACTACTGACACTCTACTGACACTCTACTGATATACTACTGACACGCTACTGATATACTACTGACACGCTACTGATATACTACTGACACTACTGACACTCCACTGACACTCTACTGATATACTACTGACACTACTGATATACTACTGACACTACTGACACTACTGATACTACTGACACGCTACTGATATACTACTGACACTACTGACACTCTACTGATATACTACTGACACGCTACTGACACACTACTGACACTACTGACACGCTACTGATATACTACTGACACTACTGACACTCTACTGATATACTACTGACACGCTACTGACACACTACTGACACTACTGACACGCTACTGATATACTACTGACACTACTGACACTCTACTGATATACTACTGACACTACTGACACACTACTGACACTACTGACACACCACTGACACTACTGACACTCTACTGATACACTACTGACACTACTGACACTCTACTGATATACTACTGACACTACTGACACTCTACTGACACACTACTGACACTACTGACACTCTACTGACACTCTACTGATATACTACTGACACGCTACTGATATACTACTGACACGCTACTGATATACTACTGACACTACTGACACTCCACTGACACTCTACTGATATACTACTGACACTACTGATATACTACTGACACTACTGACACTACTGATACTACTGACACGCTACTGATATACTACTGACACTACTGACACGCTACTGATATACTACTGACACTACTGACATGCTACTGACACGCTACTGATATACTACTGACACTACTGACACTCTACTGATATACTACTGAC
This sequence comes from Thunnus maccoyii, assembly GCF_910596095.1. Classification (NCBI taxonomy): domain Eukaryota; kingdom Metazoa; phylum Chordata; class Actinopteri; order Scombriformes; family Scombridae; genus Thunnus; species Thunnus maccoyii. Next base: position 105,776 of record NC_056552.1, on the reverse strand, counting down.
ACAACTGACACTACTGACACACTACTGACATACTACTGATATACTACTGACACGCTACTGATATACTTCTGACACTACTGACACACTACTGATATACTACTGACACTACTGACACTACTGACACACTACTGATATACTACTGACACGCTACTGATATACTACTGACACGCTATTGATATACAACTGACACTACTGACACACTACTGATACACTACTGACACGCTACTGATACACTACTGACACGCTACTGATATACTACTGACACACTACTGATACACTACTGACACGCTACTGATATACTACTGACACGCTACTGACACTCTACTGATATACTACTGACACTACTGACACACTACTGATATACTACTGACACGCTACTGATATACTACTGACACGCTATTGATATACTACTGACACTACTGACACACTACTGATACACTACTGACACGCTACTGATACACTACTGACACGCTACTGATATACTACTAACACTACTGACACGCTACTGATATACTACTGACACTACTGACACACTACTGATACACTACTGACACGCTACTGATATACTACTAACACTACTGACACGCTACTGATATACTACTGACACTACTGACACACTACTGATACACTACTGACATGCTACTGATATACTACTGACACTACTGACACGCTACTGACACTCTACTGATATACTACTGACACTACTGACACGCTACTGACACTACTGACACACTACTGACATACTACTGATATACCACTGACATACTACCAACATACTACAGACACATTACTAGTATACCACTGACATACTACAGACATACTACAGACACACTACTGACACACTACAGACATACTACAGACATACTACTGACATACTACAGACATACTGCTGACATACTACAGACATACTACAGACACACTACTGACATACTACAGACATACTACAGACACACTACTGACATACTACAGACATACTACAGACATACTACAGACATACTACTGATATACCACTGACATACTACAGACATACTACAGACATACTACTGACATACTACAGACATACTACAGACACATTACTAGTATACCACTGACATACTACAGACATTCTACAGACATTCTACAGACACATTACTAGTATACCACTGACATACTACAGACATACTACAGACATACTACTGATATACCACTGACATACTACAGACATACTACAGACACATTACTAGTATACCACAGACATACTACAGACATACTACTGATATACCACTGACATACTACAGACATACTACAGACATACTACTGACATACTACAGACATACTACAGACACATTACTAGTATACCACTGACATACTACAGACATTCTACAGACATTCTACAGACACATTACTAGTATACCACTGACATACTACAGACATACTACAGACATACTACTGATATACCACTGACATACTACAGACATACTACAGACATTCTACAGACACATTACTAGTATACCACAGACATTCTACAGACATTCTACAGACACACTACTGATATACTACTGATATACCACTGACATACTACAGACATACTACAGACATTCTAAAGACACATTACTAGTATACCACTGACATACTACAGACATTCTACAGACACATTACTAGTATACCACTGACATACTACAGACATACTACAGACATACTACAGACACAGACACGATACAGAGGCAGAAACGACACTGACTCACAGACTCGGTGAATAAATGCAGCATCAACAGTCTGTTAGCTCGCGCTGGAGCACAGCCAGGTAATAACTGTGAAAGTTAGATTAATATTGTAATAAATGTTTTAGGGTTATTAGATGTGAGCCGGACGGACCAGCAGCTCCTCATAAACACTTTGCTGTGTTCACTTATTATCTGACAGCGAAATCTGTCTGATAAGAAGCGATGAAGCGCTAAATTCTCACAGTTTTAAACGGAGTCTGACCCACAGGTGATGCTAACGGTAGCATTAGCTTGACCTTCTCGGCTCTCCGGTTCTCACAGAGCGGCTCCCCGCCGATAACCCGCCGGTAGCCCGCCGGTAACCCCCCGGTAACCCCGGCAGCTCCGGTACCAACCGGAAAGAAAACAGCAGAAACGTTCCGTTTATCCGGTAAAAAACAAAAATACTCTTACCTCCTATTAGTCCGTCAGGCACAGACAGTGGCACTTCCGGGAGTTCTTCTTCTGTGGTGCCAGCGGGGGGCGCGTGTGTCTTCTTCTTCTTCTTCTTCTTCTTCTTCTTCTTCTTCTTGTTCCGGTTTTTCCGGTACTTGTATCCGCTAAGTTGCATTACCGCCTCCCTCTGGATTTAATCATCCCCTGTTGTCCAAATCTTTTACAGTCTTGTAATTAGTGAAATTACTCTCCACCGTCTCTGTAATATTTCTGAACTAGATGTGCAGTTTTATTCCTGTGTTTAATATTCAGTACATTCATGTCCACACAAGCATCCAGACTGGTCTCACAGGCCACAACACAGTTGGACACAATTCACTTTCATGAACTTGCATTTGTTCTGATATGTCCTTACCTTCCCATCCAAAACTTGTTTTTTACACTTTTCCCTCTCCCAGCAACCCTCCAACCCTCTCCTGGTTGGATGAGTATCTTGGATTTATCCAGTAGTTGGCCATCAGAGTCATAGTGGCATTTATCCCGCCTCAACTTGACAACACACTGGTGCCGTTTTCACTGCCCTTAAGCAAATCCTCAGAGTTAGAGCCTGAATAACATCAGTGTTTCGCCGATATTCATTCAGCAGCTGCACATCATCACCACAGAATTATGAACACCGCTGCTAAAATTTCACACTGTCATTAATATCAACGGGTTACTAATGATTTTCACTGGCACACTGTGCGAGTGCGATAACACCCAACGTTATTCTGGAATTGTTCTGATTCATCCTCCTCCTCCTCATTCTTCAAAGGATGTCTACATGAAAGGTGCTGTTATAAGCAGCAGCTGCTTTAAGGATCAGTGCATAATGTGTGTACATAGCGAGTACAGCATAGTATAGTGTGTGGTTGAGCCAAGCGGCAACCTCCGGGGCTGAAAAATGAAGCCAATGTGGAGGTGCCAAAAACTGCAGTTCCTTGAACGACCACTTGAGGCTCCAAAAGCGAGTCAACCCCCATAGACCCCCATGTTGAAATGCCCAACTTTACAGCAGAAATAAACATGTTTACAGCCTGGTACAAAAAATGGATTTGGTCTCTATAACAAATTTCCTCTTTCATGACAACTGTTCGAGGGGTGAATTTTTTATAACTCACCCGTTTAAATTTTATCAAGCCATAAAGTTCTGCATAGTGAAGGACATGGCTGCTTTGAGTGACAGGTCCGCCAGCCGCTAGGTGGCTTGTTTCAGCCGTTCAGCCCCGCCTCTTTGCCCATTTTTGATTGGCTGGGAGTTAGGCAGCGTCACGCACTGCCAAGATGGCGACGGCCGGAGCGGCTCACTTTGAGCTTCAGAAACCAACAGGTGACGTCACGGTAACTACGTCCATATTTTTATACAGTCTATGGGTTGAGCCAATATCAATATCAATTGCAGGATGTAATAATGTTGAAAGAAAAACAGTTTAAGAAAGAAAAACAGTTTAAGGAGGAAAGAGAAACACATAGAAGCAGCCCAGGAGTCAGTTAATAGAGAGACATGAACACATTCAAAGCAGGAAAACTGGTGAGGAAATTACAGCTGTATCTAGATGAATTACTGTTCTGGTAAATAGTTTTAAAGACACAACCTGTTATTCAAATGTGAAGACATCCCACTAACAAAAGTCAAAGACTGAAACCTGCTATAAAACGACATTTCATTCGGGCTGAATGCAATGATTGGACGGGATTATTACAGGCCTGCAACCGTCACACATACTGGATTTTCATTTGATTTATTCTGCTAATGTACAGAGAATTTCAACAAATATAACAAAAATGCTTCTAAAATACATTAGATACCCTAGCTTCAAGGTAATATTGTTTTTAAGTCAGACTGTATTGGCAGCATTACATATTGTATGTTGTGATATAACAAATTAGTGGGCAGATTTACTTCCTGGTTAGTGCAGCACCCATGAAAATAGTGAAGAACACTGATGTACATATTTGGCTGTGTGTGTGTGTGTGTGTGTGTGTGTGTGTGTGTGTGTGTGTGTGTGTAAACCCTTGTTATTGCCTTTTAACTTATGAACTTAAACGTTGTAGTTTTGATATCGGAAACAACACGTTTGACTTTCACTAGTGAATGAACCTGTGTGTCCTTTACTGGATTAGTGTTTGTCTACTATTGAGGTGCAGTCAGGCTTCATCCTTGAATGTGAGACCTAAACTCCCGCCTGTTTAAACTGCATAATGTTTTAAACTCTGATGGTCAATTGAGTCCAAATATGTGCTTGTGATTAAGTGTGTGTGCGTGTGCACGTACACATGATCAAGCCCATGGCATCAAAATCTCACTCCAGCCAGGTACCCAAAGTTACATTACAGATGAGTTTCTGCTGTTTGCTGCCTGAAGCTTCAGTTTAAACCTTTTCTATCAGTTTATCTTAAATCCTCCTGTTATTGTTTTTGATATTGTTGTATTTTATTTTCTGTTTGAATTGATTCGACCCTGATAAGATTTTAATATGAGCTGTTTTTATGATTGCTGTGTATTCGTATTGTTTGAAGAAAAGGTCAGTTTATATCAAAGCAAAGAAGAAAATGAAGATGCACTTTAACTGTCAACGTGATGCATCCTTTAGTTTGTTTACAGGGTAAAAAAAGGAGGTTTCAGGGTTTTTACATCATGCTCTCTTGAACTTCTCATAAATAAAGACAATAAGCTGAGGAGAAAACAATGTGCAGCCATTATTTAATTAAATACTGAGTCCAAATGGCCCCTGAGAGGCCCTACAGTATATATGCTGTATCTCAGTTGTTGGATGAAACCAGCAGCAGGTTGTTGATCCTGTCTGAACTGCAGTTTATTATCTCAGTCATCATCTGATGCTCAAAGAAAATAAATCACTTGAATAAACTCTGAAACACAGAGTCTTATCAGATCAGCTTATTAAAGGTATAACTTCTCTCAGAGAGAGGTTTGGCTCAGCTCCGGTCCGAGTCCCAAACTTAAATTCACACAAAATAAATCAGACTAGATGTGGATGTTTTCTGTCTGCTTAGTGTTGCAGCTGCTCTCCTGTACAGAAGCCTCTAATGAAGATGAAGAGCAGCATATCAGAGACTGATGTGAGAAATGATTTGGGTTCAGCCAATAAATGACATATGAGAACTTTAAAGATGGTCAATATTTTTTATTGAAAACAGCCCGTTTCACTTGAATGGCTGAAACACACTGATCAACTGTTGAGTTTCTTATACTTGACTTCAGTCTCGAGAACTGCAGAAAGCTCGGTTGGCCGCCGTGTCCTGAGTGTTGATTACATGCATGGGATCAGTTTTGGGATCCTTCTCCAGGTGAACATGTGAGGTGATTCCACTGTAAACGCTCTGCATGGACAACATGGTGCCGATAAGGTCTCCCTTCCTCACCGTCCCCGAGAACTTTGTTGGACGAATATACCACAGTTTGAAGCGCATGCCTGCAAGAGAGACCAAACCATTTCACAGAGGAAAAATAAATATAAAAACAACTTGACAATGAAGGATTTTTAAGATGAGAAATTACATTTAGCTTTAATGATAAAATGTGTGCATGAGGGGGAAGCGACTGGTGTTTTATTTTCATCCCTCTGCCACCCACAAGAGAAGCTGTTCTGAAACTGTGTATAAGATTTGTTTTTAATGTGCTGAAACGTGACAGACCTTCAGCGGTGAAGGCGATACCGTTGTTGATGGCCGTTTTGGTGCCGTATCTATAAGGTATAGACTGACGGGTGATGGTCATATCCAGCGGAGCGTAGACCTTTGAACCATCCTCACATTTAATATCGACTCCACCGTGCTTTCTGCTCCCTCTAAACAAACAGTTCTGTCAATGGTTTACATCCAACAACAAGCATCTTGAACTTTTTATTGAAACTGTTTAATAAAACAGTTTTAGCTTTATACCCCTCAGTCAGTAATATACCAAAGACAACCATCAGGAAATTACCTTGAAGCTCCAAACCTCCCTTCTCCAAAGATATCTGAGCCTCGGATTGCGTTTGTAGGATTACTGCAGCATAGCGGTCCGAACTGATAACCGGCGCTGGATGAAATTACAGCTGGAACACGAAAGAAACAGTTTAAAAAGTCAGTGGTGGTGCTGACAGTAATGTTTTAATGTTGTGACTGTTTACCCTCCAACACTGTGAGCGAGTCGTACAGTTTATCAGATCAGAGGTAAAAGCTGCTGTTCTTACCAGCCAACACCGCTGAGATCAGGAAAACCACCGCCTGCATGTTTGCTTCCAGCAGTCGATCTGTGTGTCCAGTGAGCTGATGATCTGTCTCTTTGCACTGCTCTCGTATCAGCGCTCTGCACTTTATAGCCTGTAGCTCTGCTGCTAGCAGCCAAGCGTAAATGCCGTTTTTGCTCAACATTGGACTTTAATGTTGATTTTGGCTTCAATTAATTGGAGCAGTGCTGCAGCTGGAAACAAACAGGAGATTCCAAAGTATCATTAATGTTGTTGATGTGTGCTATATGTTGTAAATATTGCTGTTGCTACTTCACCTGAAGGCACAGGTAGGTAATCACATCAGTTATGTAGCTTACAAATTAAGAACCGAGGAAGTCAGTTTTTCCACCATGTGGGTGTTTTGGCCGGGTCGTGTTAGCGTTTTGTTTCGTACGTGCACCTGGCTGTTGTAGGTGTTTAAAAGCTACGCATAAATAAAGTGTTAAGTGTAAACACATGGCAGACTTCTTTTTGCACCAAGAAGCGTTGGAGATGCCTTCAAATTCCCTCCAGTGGCCGTTTGTGTTTGATTATCACTATAATTGATATTTGATTTGGGAGACCTGTGAACAGTGAATTGCACCCAAAGAATAAACAAGCTTCTCTGCAGATTTCCCAGATTCCTCGCCTGAGATATGATATGCTGGGATAATGTTTATGTAACCAGGACTCTTAGGAAAGCACCCACGACTATAAGAACCTGACAACACTACTCTGGGAATTTCACCCAGAGAATAAACAGATACACAAGCTCTTTGATAAAGAAAAGGAGCAGAGATGCGAGTTTCATGTTTCAAAAACAATTTTAGATTAAAAGAGACGAGAGTTGTTTTGGTTAGTAAAAGCTGCAATAAAGGGCAGGTTTCATTACTTATCATTACAGTAAGTCATTACTTATCATTGTAGTAAGTCATTACTTATCATTGTAGTAAGTCATTACTTATCATTGTAGTAAGTCATTACTTATCATTGTAGTAAGTCATTACTTATCATTGTAGGCATTTGAGGTCTTTTGTTAAACCCACTGGAGACATGACAGCAAGTATCAGCTGACAGAGAGTGTGTATGTCGTCTGAATTCTGGATCAATGGTTTAAAGTGAACAGTGTTTTTTATGTAAGCTGAACATTGGATGTAAAACTAGATGTATGAGATGAATTACAAAACCAGGGAAGGGTCATGTAAATGACCAGATACGGAAATAAAACCATTCATTCATTCATACATTCATATGGTTATTATTTCTATAACTGACAGTAATGATTTAGGGATGTTGACAATGTTTTGTTTACTTGGTTTCTATGGTAACGCATCTGCATCATGACGGATTAATGTGTATAAGGAAACTGGAAACAGTGTCAGACACTAATGAAGACAAGTCGAAAACTTTTAGTGAATAAAACACGGTGTGCTGCTCCTCAAGTCCAGTTCACGTGTGACACTATTGTCCGTCAGTCGACCCAACATGTGACGTTTTATTTCAATCACACAAGATAAAAATCCTGTGAAAGCACATCAATGTTCGATTCCCTGGAGTTACAGCTGCTCTCATGAGCAGGCTTAAACCAGACAAGTTCTTTGTTTACATTTTATATCATAGTGACATCTTACTTACTAACTTTACGTTTAAATCATCTCACTTGACTTGTAATGGCTTCACATTCAGAGTCAGTAATAATAAAACGCTTGTTACATAACATGTTTGTTTTTAACCTTCAGTCTCACAACATGAACCCAGCTGCAGTGTTTGTTCAGCAATTCCAACAACAGTGGACTTTAATCTTTATTTTGTTTTTATTAGCTAGAATAAGTCTGTTTTCTTTGTATGATCAGATATTGAGGGTTTCTGTCTGTCAGCAGGAATATGACGAGGAGCTCTTCTATTGGTTTTCTTACAGTAGTGATATTATTGAGCACCTGTAATTGTCCCCTGATATGGCTGACTGAATGCAGGCATCCTTCAGGTTTCAGTCCTGGTGGATTTGGTGACACCCATGGTTACCGTGGTAACAGCAGGTGTGGTTTAAGAGCCTGATCAGGATTTAAAACAGAAACATCTTCTGGCAAATTGAGTTTACTCCAATTTGATCACTCGCAGGGGAAAGAAAATCCACACAGATCTTTTCTGGTAGAGTTTAACTTGGCCTGGCTAGCATGTTAGCGGTTAGCATGTTAGCTCACCAGCTACATCACCTGCCCCACCGATTTCACACAGATGTCATCTCGTCACACAGTGAAATAAAAACACATTTTCCCAGTTTTGACTCTCTTTTCTTTCCCTGTAAAACATATTCATAAGTTTGATAACTCATCTTGGTCCTCACCACAAGTTCCTTCTAACAAAAAAGGTAAAAGAAGTTTAATTTATCCAGTGAAACATTTCTTACAGAAGTTTAAGAGTGACATGGATGTAAACTGCTCTTTCTGTGAATTACACCCTGAAAATTGCTCCCATTTATTTTGGTCTCCTGAATTTACATATGAACTGTTGGAAGTTAATAATTTTATAGTTGACAACATTTTTTTTATTATATTTGGTTGCTATGATTATAATGCATTTTTTATTATTAATCTAATTTTTTGTTTTGCCAAATTCCACATTCACAAAATTTACAAACAAAAAAACTCTATTCTTTGTATTCATGAAGGATTTCTTCCTCACAAAACAAAAAAGCAGTCAAAACAATGAATGTATGCAATACTTTTAAAGTTTAAAGTGAAGTTATTGTCATAAAATCACATATTTATTCTTATTTCTATCTGTTATTTATTTTACGTTTGTTTTGTTTTGTTTCTGTTTGACACTGCTTTTCCTTTTGTTTTCTTCTGGGACCGTGTGTATGCTGACAGTTTGAATAAATAAATGAATAAATAAATAAAGAGCCCTCATGCACCTGATGATCTGACGTCGGTACAGATTTAGCCTCAACTCACTGGCACTGTTGCCATAGAAACTAATCATTCAAGCAGCAGCTGTTTACCTTCTTCTTCTTCTTCTACTGTTGTTTATTAGTAATTGGTGCATTACTGCCACCTTCTGGACTGGCGTGTGGATCAGAAGCTGTTTACCTGTCCTGTCCTCACCTGTATGTGACCTCTGACCTCCTACCAGAGACCTGCAGCTGCCTGCAGGGTCGCATTTTCATGGTAACACTTAATTTTATTAAGTCTGAAAATGTATTAATAATTTCCACATGACTCCCGAGTACTTTCCTGTAAAGAAAGAAAGTAATTTATATTAATTACAGGAAACAAGAAGACAGTTCAATTAATACACTAATTAAAGAAATCAAATTAATTTCTGTTGTTTGTTCAGCTGGAGATGCAACAATGTGAAGAGAATAACAAATGATAAAGTCATAATTATTAGAAATGTTCTCATCCAGTTTCTTACAATCTAATAATGTCTAATCATTTGGATGTATTATCTAATAATTATGAGAAACATCCTGTTTATTTCAACAAGTGGAAGCATTATGAGTTCCTTCAGTGAATCATGACGTCTGTACCAGCATGTTTTATTATTATTCACTGTTTTATTTCTTTTCACACATTTCAAAACAGACAATATTCAGGAAACATTTGTCTTATTAATGTTTTTAATGAGCGTTAATGAGAGCTTCACCCATGAACTCTAACAACATCACACAGGAAGGGTTCAGGTAAGATCTGAAACGGTTAATAATACATAAAGAAAGGTTATAAATTCGTAACATTTTATAATATTTGTTCTTGTTCTGTGAAGAATTAAAACATTCATGTAGACTTTGAACTGATACATCAGCAGCTCATTAATCTGAATTTTATGACATTTATTCTAATGCAGCTGTTCATCAGACAGAGCTCTGACTTCCTATAAACAAACAAACAAACAGGAGTAAACAAGCTGTCACGACTGATTAGACTTTACTGAACATGAAGTTGTTATTGATCTCCTAGAGTTACAAAGATGATCAGATTGATCAGTGTGATGAGTGCAGGTGTCATAACAAACAGAAACAGGTTGTGTAATATTCCAGCAGAGTTACTGTGAGCTCATACACAAATACAGATGTTACTTCACTCACAGATCAGCTGATTGAACCCTGGTTTATCACAGATCTGCTCCGAACCACCAGAGTCTGTGATCCTCCTTCTCCTGGTTTCTTCCACGCCAGAGTCTGACTGACAGCTGTCACATGGCCCAAATAAACCGGATCAATCAGGTTCTAGGTGAAAGCAGCCAAAACCTCTTCAGGCCGGTGTAGATCAGTCTGGTTCAGTCAGACTCTTGTTGGTTCGATTGTAGTGGAACACTTGCAGAAGTCTGTTGTTTTCTTGATATTTGAGCAGATCAGAGCTTCTTCCTGTGTTCACACCCCAAACACATCTGACCAATGAGAAGAGAGCACATTCTCACCTGGCTGTCAGTGACGCGTTTTTTTTTGGTTTGCTGGATTTTTCTCTGTGTGAAAAGAAACTGAGTTTAAACCTGATCCACCGGTTCAGAGCAGAACAAACAGTGTATCAGAGAGCTCCTGGTTCTGGAGCCGGTCAGCTCAGACCTGCAGCCGTGTAGTCGGTCAGATGGAGGATGGATCACGTTCCACTTTGACCACTTCTTCTAAAGGGTCTAAGCGGTTCTTTTGGTCCGATTGCTGAGTTCTGATCTGCACAAACGAACTGAACCAAGGAGGAAAACCAAGCAGAGTCAGATTCAACCAGACCTGGCGCTCAGCTGTCAGACATCCCAGAATCCTCTGTGATTAATGTCCTGACCTCTTGGCCCCATAAAGACATTCATGTTCCACAGAATCTAACAGCTGGTTTCGGAGATATTTTAAGTGATGTCTCACTTTAAGAAATATCAACATGTTTTTTATTACTGAACAAAAGAAGCAACAGTTGTTTAAACACAAGCAGAAACACAAGAGCTTTGTCTAAATAAAACTGCCTAAAACTGACAACGTGACGTTTTAAATGAGGAACATGTTTGTTGCTCCTGACGTCCAGCTGAAGGGACATTTGTGAGTCTGAACCCCGGCGCTCTCAGTTGAGTGTGACCCCCTCGCTGACAGGCATGTTGATGTGAGCCGTCAACAGCGGTATGCTGCGGCCTTCGTGCAGGACGAACACCTTGATGATGTCAGAGATGCCCTTGTCACTGGTGCACTCCACGAAGGTCTCAACGGGGTAGATAAGTCCGGGCACCAGCAGTGGGATCCTCATGTAGGGGTTCCTCATCCGGTACAGGCTCTCGTCGTACAGGAAGCTGATGGCCAGGTTCATGACGGGCCGACACGCTGCTGTGTTCTGCACGTTCAGGGTGAGTTTGAAGGACGGGCCCAGACCCTGGACCACGGCATTCATTTTGAGTGGCTCGGTGAGGCTGGAGGACATAGGGGTCAGGCTGGACTCCAAGGCCTTCACGTAGGCCTTGGCAGCGGCCAGACGCAGGCGGCTCAGGTCCATCTGGAAAGCGCGGTGCATGGCCACGCCGTAGTCGCGCTCCCGCAGCGTCTGGTCCACATACAGCTTGGTCTTCTTGGGCACGTTGAGGCGGATGCTCTGGGCTGGCGGTGGGCCGGGGGCACCATCCCGGTCCTCGAATGCTGCTGTCCTCTTCAGGATCTTCACCATAAGGCCGCCCCCCTTGGTGGTCATAATGAGGGTCCCATCCTCACGCCCGTACCGGCCAAAGCAGATGCTGCTGACAGCGTCTGGTGTCTTGATGGTGCTCAGCAGGTTTTTGTCCCGATACAGATGGACCTCACAGTTGGCCAGACCCACCAGAACCGCTTGGAAGCCCCTCGTGGGCAGGTCCATGGATGCCATGGTGGTGACAGGAGCCGGGAGGACCACCGACCACAGCTTCTTCCCCTGAAACACAGATCAGATACAGCTGTTTGCAGCAGGTTCCTCTGAAACACAACAGACACCTCAGGTTTCTTCTTCTGCTGATTCAGGCTGTGGGTGGAGCTAACTTTGCTCTCAGCTGTGTTACTGACGGGGACTCAGATTAAACGATATGTATCAGGACAAACTGCTGAACCCTCTCCAGCTTTAAACTGGATTTTACAGGAATCATTTCAGACATTTGTCTCTGAGTCTGACTGACAGTAGACGCAGAAAGTATCCACCTGGGACGGACAACATGGCTGACTGCACAAATGTCTACATCTGGGTAAACTTAGTCGTCAGTGTGTTGACATGTGTGAGTCTGCAGCTCGCTCAGCATGACTTCCTGTTTTACCTTCTGGGTGAAGCCCTGCAGGCTCTCGTCGGTGCAGCCCACCACCACGTTCTTCCCGACTCTCACCAGGCCCACCGGGTGAGACGACAGCTCGATGCAGTACTTCGGTTTGTCCGACTCCCTAAAGAGCAGCAACACGTCAGATTCCTCAGACGGATCATATTGTTCCATCTTTTATATCCATCTACAGTATATGGGATCAAATCAGGGTCAAATGGATCAATACATTTCTTAGAGACACAATGTTTTGGTTATGGACCATCATCAACTGTTTTCCCTCATGACTGCACTGTCCTTTGCACCAGATGTGCATCAGGTAAACATTCTTTTAAGATGATGATCAGAAGTTACACAGAGACTCCTGAAGAGCAGAAATGCTGCCAGAAGTTAAAATTCATACTGACCATCCACCGGCACTATGGAGCAAAGTCTTTATGATGTGCTTTGAATCAGAGTTTTTGTGTAACCTCACTGTCGATATCACCGGTGACTTTATTACACATCCTCAAGTCTCCTCTGCACATTTAAAAACATGAATTTCACCTGCAGAGTTTTTTTTTCAGTTTTTCAAATTATAACATACAACGACAGCAACACAGAAGCAGTATTTCTGAACATCATTTCACAAAATACTGAATCTGATGGAGCCAAATGTGATTCCATACATATCCTTGTTATGATCTTTTAGTGCAGTGATGCCTCCTTCTGTCTCTCTGTAGGATACTGGCGCTCATTTAGAAATCATTTTTATACAAAAGAAACCAAATGACTTGACCTGACTTTTGTTCTAGTTGTCTCAAATGAAAGTTCATGATCTTCCAAAGGATGAACCCCCTTCAGGACAAACATCAGTGTAATATCAGTCTGTGTTTAACCCACAGGATCAGGAAACAGACCAGAACTCATCACAGACATGATGCTGTTTTGTCTGTAAGGATTGCTGAAAGGCATTCTGGGAAATGTAGGCCTGACGGTGAGGACAGGTGTCAGTCAGGTGTGTGTCTCACCTGCGCAGGATGTAGATGTTGCCATTGCGACACGCCACTGTGATGCGAAACTCCACATCGAACTGACCCGTCACGTCCATCATGGTGGGGGCGTCAGGCAGCGACATCTTCAACAGGCACAGACATGTTAGGACACCCAACTTACTGAGGCTTTCAGCCACATCTCATGGCCCTCCTCAGTGGATGTGGTTTGCTCATTTGTCATAGCGGGGTGTATGGGGCCCTGGATAGAAATAGTACCTTTGTTGACCGGCAGCCGCACCCCACTTGGTAGGGTGGACAGGCATCACTGGTTCTCATCCATCCCCTAAATCTCTCATGTGTTGGCTCCGAGGGCCACATCCCGGTACACCGCTTCAGCTGGTGGACTAAACCACGTGAGGGGGCTGGTGTTTACACCACACCACCTGCACCACCTGAGCGGTATCGGACAGCCAATAGCTAGGGTGGAGGAGGTCCACTGGCTGGATGGGGTAGGCCATGCAGGATGGCTCCACTGCCTTGTGGATATCTTTGAGAGAAGGAAAGGCTAAGGGTGTAAACCTAGACAGAAAATCCGGAGTGGAGCCCCTAAGGCGACGGGAAGCCATCGCTGACTTCCTGTTGGCCGCTCCTGCAGCTGAGCTGATGCCAAATGTTTCGCCCGTGCTTTCCTTCATAATGTCATAGAGATGGTTTAGTTTCTTATAATGTGACGTAAACATGCAGCCTCGACCATATGATGAATATTAACTGTTATAACATGAGAGAAAAGTTCATACTCGGGTTGCTTGACAACAACTAAACCGTTTCCATGACAACTGAGCAACACAATCTGCTGAGGGAAGCCATGAGATGTGGCTGAAAGTCCCGGAAACAAGAGGTGGACCTTACATTGTTTCCTGAAGAGTCAGAACATGTTTTTAGTTGTTTATGTCCGAAATGATTTTACATGTAACTTCATTACGTTAATATTTGTATTAACACATTAGAGCTTTGTCGATTGGTCAGTTCATCTATTGATTGACTTATAGAAAATTAATTGATAACAATTCTGATAATTAATTAATAATTTGTCATTTTTTTAAAGCAAAATGGACAAAATTTTGTTTCTCTGTGATCCATGACAGAGTACCGGTACGATACAGAGCAGCACCTGCTGTACCCGTACGATACAGAGCAGCACCTGCTGTACCGGTACGATACAGAGCAGCACTGTACCGGTACGATACAGAGCAGCACCTGCTGTACCGGTACGATACAGAGCAGCACCTGCTGTACCGGTACGATACAGAGCAGCACTGTACCGGTACGATACAGAGCAGCACCTGCTGTACCGGTACAATACAGAGCAGCACCTGCTGTACCGGTACGATACAGAGCAGCACCTGCTGTACCGGTACAATACAGAGCAGCACCTGCTGTACCGGTACGATACAGAGCAGCACCTGCTGTACCGGTACGATACAGAGCAGCACTGTACCGGTACGATACAGAGCAGCACCTGCTGTACCGGTACGATACAGAGCAGCACCTGCTGTACCGGTACGATACAGAGCAGCACCTGCTGTACCGGTACGATACAGAGCAGCACCTGCTGTACCGGTACGATACAGAGCAGCACTGTACCGGTACGATACAGAGCAGCACCTGCTGTACCGGTACAATACAGAGCAGCACCTGCTGTACCGGTACGATACAGAGCAGCACCTGCTGTACCGGTACAATACAGAGCAGCACCTGCTGTACCGGTACGATACAGAGCAGCACCTGCTGTACCGGTACGATACAGAGCAGCACCTGCTGTACCGGTACGATACAGAGCAGCACCTGCTGTACCGGTACGATACAGAGCAGCACTGTACCGGTACGATACAGAGCAGCACCTGCTGTACCGGTACGATACAGAGCAGCACCTGCTGTACCGGTACGATACAGAGCAGCACTGTACCGGTACGATACAGAGCAGCACCTGCTGTACCGGTACGATACAGAGCAGCACCTGCTGTACCGGTACGATACAGAGCAACGCCTACCTTGGAGAGGATGATGAAAGCTTCAGGGTCGAGGATGTAAACGTCGTTGCTCTCTGTGCCGATCACAAGACAGCTGACGCCGTCCTCGTCCGCCGTGCTCTTCTTCAGAGTCCCGATGCAGGTGATGACTGTCTGAAACACAGAGCTGCAGGTGAGGAAGCTCTCACTTTATGTTTCCATGGAAACCATCATCCAGAGTCTGATGCTGTCTGATCAACACTGAGAGTCGGCTGGACTGATTCTGAATGTTATCAGTCTCTTCAGCTGCGTACCTGCCGTCTGATTGGCTGCTGTTTGTGTGTGTGAGGCGTACCTGCCGTCTGATTGGCTGCTGTTTGTGTGTGTGAGGCGTACCTGCCGTCTGATTGGCTGCTGTTTGTGCAGCTGGACGAACTCGTCCGTGTCATTGACGTCCAGAGCGAGGAACCGGAGTGAGCGGACGGACAGCGGGACTTCAGCCTTCTTCCTGATGCTCTCCAGCATTTCCTTCAGGGTCACTGGGTCGATATGCCCCTCCCTCACCTGTTGCCACACGTCCTAACCAATCACAGCGCAGCACACGTCACCGGTATAGTAAGCTTATTAAAGGGTTATTCCTCCCATTTACATATAAACATCACATTTATCAGACATGCTGATATCCGACTGATCACATGACTAATCACATAAAGGAATAGTCAATCAGAGATATGGATTGATCCTACATCTGACATATTGTAGATTTTTTGAAAATAATTAAGTATATAAAATTAATTAGTTTATCTGTCACAAATATATTCTGTAAATAATGTCAGTGAAATGCTTTCTGTTCTGCTCGGCTACACAGGATAATAATAATATATACAATGAACCAATGAATATGTACAAATAATATATCAATATATAAATATGGATGAAATAACAGGAAAACGTCTGAAATGTAAACTGTTGGGAGCTGCGTCAGATATCAATTCTTGCTGTTTGTTTTCTAAATAAAAAATAACAATAAAATAATAAAACAATAAATTTGTTCCACACTTTCATCATAGAGAAAGTCAAAGTGCTGCTGTGTTAATAACATAGAACACAACATAAAGAGAACAATAAGAGTTAAGATGAAAAAGACTTCCTGGTTTTTAGGCTTTTATTAAAAAGAGACTTGGAACAAAAAACAGTAAAAAGACTGTTTTTAATGCTCATGCTTCAGTAAAGTATTATTGATCCTGAAAACACGGAGTCACACACACACACACACACACACACACACACACACACTCACCTGCTCCAGCGTGTTGACCTCTGACCCTGGCAGGGTGAACTTGAAGTATGGCCGCAGGTTCTTGTAGACGTAGACGCAGGGTCCAGACGCCACAGCGACGGCCGGGATACGCGGCTCGTGCAGGTCCATGAAGAAGGCGACGAGGCCGGCGGGCAGGTCGAGCAGCGTGCTCTCACTCAGCAGCGCCGTGCCACGGTAAACCTTCAGCTTCATGCCCGCCAGGCCGCCCAGGTCTCCCACCACAAGCCGGCTCTCGCCGTCCCCACTCAGGTCAGCCAGTGCCACGCAGGATGAGAAGGTGTTCAGGCACGCCACCGGGTCGTAGTGAGCGTCCAGCCACTTCCCTCCATCTGCACACGCCTCCGACATGGACATGATGTCACTACCTGTACACGTGAGTCAACATCACGTTACCATGAGCTGGAACCATTCAGCCAACCCTGTCTGTTCTGTATACACAACGTGTCTGTTCTGTCTGTTCTGTACACACAAGACGTCTGTTATGTCTGTTCTGTACACACAAGACGTCTGTTCTGTCTGTTCTGTATACACAACGTGTCTGTTCTGTCTGTTCTGTACACACAAGACGTCTGTTATGTCTGTTCTGTACACACAAGACGTCTGTTCTGTCTGTTCTGTACACACAAGACGTCTGTTATGTCTGTTCTGTACACACAAGACGTCTGTTCTGTCTGTTCTGTACACACAAGACGTCTGTTCTGTCTGTTCTGTACACACAACATGTCTGTTCTGTCTGTTCTGTGCACACAAGACGTCTGTTCTGTCTGTTCTGTACACACAACACGTCTGTTCTGTACACACGTCTGTTCTGTACACACAAGACGTCTGTTCTGTCTGTTCTGTACACACAAGACGTCTGTTCTATCTGTTCTGTACACACAACGTGTCTGTTCTGTCTGTTCTGTACACACAACGTGTATGTTCTGTACACACAAGACGTCTGTTCTGTACACACAACGTGTCTGTTCTGTCTGTTCTGTACACACAACGTGTCTGTTCTGTCTGTTCTGTACACACAACGTGTCTGTTCTGTACACACAACATGTCTGTTCTGTCTGTTCTGTGCACACAAGACGTCTGTTCTGTCTGTTCTGTACACACAACACGTCTGTTCTGTACACACGTCTGTTCTGTACACACAAGACGTCTGTTCTGTCTGTTCTGTACACACAAGACGTCTGTTCTGTCTGTTCTGTACACACAACGTGTCTGTTCTGTCTGTTCTGTACACACAACGTGTATGTTCTGTACACACAAGACGTCTGTTCTGTACACACAACGTGTCTGTTCTGTCTGTTCTGTACACACAACGTGTCTGTTCTGTCTGTTCTGTACACACAACGTGTCTGTTCTGTACACACAACGTGTCTGTTCTGTCTGTTCTGTACACACAACGTGTCTGTTCTGTACACACAAGACGTCTGTTCTGTCTGTTCTGTACACACAAGACGTCTGTTCTGTCTGTTCTGTACACACAACGTGTCTGTTCTGTCTGTTCTGTACACACAACGTGTATGTTCTGTACACACAAGACGTCTGTTCTGTACACACAACGTGTCTGTTCTGTCTGTTCTGTACACACAACGTGTCTGTTCTGTCTGTTCTGTACACACAACGTGTCTGTTCTGTACACACAAGATGTCTGTTCTGTCTGTTCTGTACACACAAGATGTCTGTTCTGTCTGTTCTATACACACAAGATGTCTGTTCTGTACACACAACGTGTCTGTTCTGTCTGTTCTGTACACACAACGTGTCTGTTCTGTCTGTTCTGTACACACAACGTGTCTGTTCTGTACACACAAGACGTCTGTTCTGTCTGTTCTGTACACACAAGACGTCTGTTCTGTCTGTTCTGTACACACAACGTGTCTGTTCTGTCTGTTCTGTACACACAACGTGTATGTTCTGTACACACAAGACGTCTGTTCTGTACACACAACGTGTCTGTTCTGTCTGTTCTGTACACACAACGTGTCTGTTCTGTCTGTTCTGTACACACAACGTGTCTGTTCTGTACACACAAGATGTCTGTTCTGTCTGTTCTGTACACACAAGATGTCTGTTCTGTCTGTTCTATACACACAAGATGTCTGTTCTGTACACACAACGTGTCTGTTCTGTCTGTTCTGTACACACAACGTGTCTGTTCTGTCTGTTCTGTACACACAACACGTCTGTTCTGTACACACAAGATGTCTGTTCTGTACACACAAGATGTCTGTTCTGTACACACAACGTGTCTGTTCTGTACACACAACGTGTCTGTTCTGTCTGTTCTGTACACACAAGATGTCTGTTCTGTACACACAAGATGTCTGTTCTGTCTGTTCTGTACACACAAGACGTCTGTTCTGTACACACAACATGTCTGTTCTGTCTGTTCTGTACACACAAGACGTCTGTTCTGTACACACAAGACGTCTGTTCTGTACACACAAGATGTCTGTTCTGTCTGTTCTGTACACACAAGACGTCTGTTCTATACACACAAGATGTCTGTTCTGTACACACAACGTGTCTGTTCTGTACACACAACATGTCTGTTCTGTCTGTTCTGTACACACAAGACGTCTGTTCTGTACACACAAGACGTCTGTTCTATACACACAAGATGTCTGTTCTGTACACACAACGTGTCTGTTCTGTACACACAACGTGTCTGTTCTGTCTGTTCTGTACACACAACGTGTCTGTTCTGTACACACAACGTGTCTGTTCTGTCTGTTCTGTACACACAAGACGTCTGTTCTGTACACACGACGTGTCTGTTCTGTCTGTTCTGTACACACAACATGTCTGTTATGTCTGTTCTGTACACACAAGACATCTGTTCTGTCTGTTCTGTACACACAACATGTCTGTTATGTCTGTTCTGTACACACAAGACGTCTGTTATGTCTGTTCTGTACACACAAGACGTCTGTTCTGTCTGTTCTGTACACACAACATGTCTGTTCTGTCTGTTCTGTACACACAACATGTCTGTTATGTCTGTTCTGTACACACAAGACGTCTGTTCTGTCTGTTCTGTACACACAACGTGTATGTTCTGTACACACAAGACGTCTGTTCTGTCTGTTCTGTACACACAACACGTCTGTTCTGTCTGTTCTGTACACACAAGACATCTGTTCTGTCTGTTCTGTACACACAACATGTCTGTTCTGTCTGTTCTGTACACACAAGACGTCTGTTATGTCTGTTCTGTACACACAAGACGTCTGTTCTGTACACACAACGTGTCTGTTCTGTCTGTTCTGTACACACAACATGTCTGTTATGTCTGTTCTGTACACACAAGACGTCTGTTCTGTCTGTTCTGTACACACAAGATGTCTGTTCTGTCTGTTCTGTACACACAACACGTCTGTTCTGACAGTTCTGTACACACAACGTGTCTGTTCTGTCTGTTCTGTACACACAACACGTCTGTTCTGTACACACAAGACGTCTGTTCTGTCTGTTCTGTACACACAACGTGTCTGTTCTGTCTGTTCTGTGCACACAACACGTCTGTTCTGTACACACAACATGTCGGTTCTGTACACACAACATGTCTGTTCTGTACACACAAGACGTCTGTTCTGTCTGTTCTGTACACACAAGACGTCTGTTCTGTCTGTTCTGTACACACAAGACGTCTGTTCTGTCTGTTCTGTACACACAAGATGTCTGTTCTGTCTGTTCTGTGCACACAACACGTCTGTTCTGTACACACAACATGTCGGTTCTGTACACACAACATGTCTGTTCTGTACACACAAGACGTCTGTTCTGTCTGTTCTGTACACACAAGACGTCTGTTCTGTCTGTTCTGTACACACAAGACGTCTGTTCTGTCTGTTCTGTACACACAAGATGTCTGTTCTGTCTGTTCTGTGCACACAACACGTCTGTTCTGTACACACAACATGTCTGTTCTGTACACACAAGACGTCTGTTCTGTCTGTTCTGTACACACAAGATGTCTGTTCTGTACACACAAGACGTCTGTTCTGTCTGTTCTGTACACACAAGATGTCTGTTCTGTCTGTTCTGTACACACAAGACGTCTGTTCTGTCTGTTCTGTACACACAACATGTCTGTTCTGTCTGTTCTGTGCACACAAGACGTCTGTTCTGTACACACAACATGTCTGTTCTGTACACACAAGACGTCTGTTCTGTCTGTTCTGTACACACAAGATGTCTGTTCTGTACACACAAGACGTCTGTTCTGTCTGTTCTGTACACACAAGATGTCTGTTCTGTCTGTTCTGTACACACAAGACGTCTGTTCTGTCTGTTCTGTACACACAACATGTCTGTTCTGTCTGTTCTGTGCACACAAGATGTCTGTTCTGACAGTTCTGTACACACAACATGTCTGTTCTTTACACACAACGTGTCTGTTCTGTACACACATGTCGGTTCTGTCTGTTCTGTACACGTCTGTTCTGTACATATCATGTCTTCACATGTCAGAAAATTCAACCAGCAATTATTTGATTGTCATGGAGTCCAGTCAGAGCTGCTGAATAATTGTTCTGCCAACTATTTTATTGATATATTGATTTGGTCATTTGGTCCATAAAGTGTCAGAAAATGGTGAAAAATGTGGATCAGTGTTTCACAAGATGACGTCCTCAAATGTCTTGTTTTGTCCACAAAGATATTCAGTTTACTGTCTTAGAGACTAAAGAAACCAGAAAATATTCATATTTAACAAACTGGAATCAGGGAATTTGGACTTTATTATTCAAAACATTAATCAATTATCAAAATGAATCAATTAATCATCAAAAATGATTACTTGAATAGTTGGCAACTAATCAGAGCTTATTAACTTATTAATATAATATTTCAGATCTTTATGTGTTTCTGGTGCTGGACCTTTAGAGAGAAATTAAATTATCTTTAACTGTTTGCCTCCTGTAATTATAACGATATTGATCAGGTTATATATGTATATAGTTCAGTAAAATGTTTGATCATTGATCGGTGCTGCTATCAGCAACTGATCACTCACCGTTGCCAAGGAAACCGTGTCGAGCGTCTCCTCGCGGCGTCTCTCCTGCTTTGTATCTGATGTGTTTTCAGTCCAACCGTCATAAAGGTTGAGTTAACGTTAGAGTTACAGCAGCAGTTGGAGTCGGTGGTCGGTAGTTCGTAACGTTAGTGGTAGTTAGAGTCGCATCTGACCAGGTGAAGCGTTAAAGTCGCAGCCAGCTGCTCCTTCTGAGGCACTAATCTGAAAATCCGCCGCAAATCCTGCTCCTTGTTGTCGTCACCGCAAAATCTGAGTCGCGCATGCGCGAACGGGTCCGCCATCTTGGACAGCTAGGTATGGCAACACCACTAGGACAAATCCACGAGTGTCACCCACAGATTTTACACGCATTTTTCACATCATGTGGATTAATTTAATTTTCAAATTATTTGGGAGAATGCGTAACTGATGACGTCTCGGTGGAAAAGGTGACGGTTTATTTTTATTCTTCGTTTGGCATAAAAAACAAGTTTCCCCAACGGTGATTCCCCTTAAAACCTTTAAAGAGTGGAAAAACATCTGAGGGAAGTTCTCTAACACGAACTGATGAGACGCTGAGATTCTTCATCGGCCACATCAGCATGGAGCACAGTTGCCATGGAGATGGTTCAGCTGTCATCACGTGACCTATTTTGTTTGTTTTTCCACATACTGAGATAAAAAATGTATTTATTTTATTTTCGGTGAACAACAACAACAACAACAACAACAATAATAATAATAACAATAATAATAATGACAACAATAATAATAAAAATATTTTTTACATCATAAATCACGTTTTTAACAAGTAGTCTCGCGAGACCACTTGAATCCGAGCGCGAGACCGATTTCTGCATGACGTAATCCCGTGCAAGCCCTGTGATTGGTCCTCGGGTCCCAGTTTAAAGTAACGTTAGCCCGCGGAGCGGAGACAAGCAGCTAACGGACACCGGCACACGGTTAGTGGTGAGTAAAACATCCAGAGTGACTTAAACTGAGAGAAAATGTCGCTTAGAGTCGGACAGCTGTGATTAACTTTGAAAGGTTCCTTAAACGGCGTCAAACCGGAACAAACGCCGTGTGCTGAGTTCTCCTTTAGGGTGTTTTTGCGTTCGTTACACTCTGTTCTCCTTACGGTGCTCTGTTTGTTTGTTTTTGTTTACATGTCTGTTATCCTTTACGGTGTTTTTGTTTACGTGAACTTACATGTCTGATGGGTGACCTACGAAGCAACTAAGTCTGGCTCTGGTTATCTGGCTTCACTAAACCTGACCTTGTCCGTCCAGAACCAGAACTATGAAGCTGTTATCAACCAGCTCTGGTTTAACAACGACGAGCGCGTTCATGTGAAAGAGTCGGGTTGTTAATAACGAGCGCGTTCATGTGAAAGAGTCGGGTTGTTGATTACGAGTGACGTCATCAGAACCATGAATGAAGTTCTTCATATGAGATGAGATGAAACAGTGAAACCAAGAACCTGCAGATTCAACCAAGTGAAATGTAAACGAGCCTGTAATCATACAACAAACACTAGAAATCATAAATAAATAAAATACATGTAGGAATTATTCTATATGACTGAAGTATAGAGGGAGTATTTTCACTGTTTACAAACCATCTGAATATGTCACATAACAAACTTAAAGTAACGTCAGACTGTTTCTGCTGCTGAAGCAAAGAATGACTGATGATTTATAATCGTGGAGCCAATTAACAGTGAGGATTATTGTTCTCTGGTGTTTATTTGCAGTTTTCATCACACAGTTGTCTGATGTTATTCTGACTGCAGCGATGAATCAGAGAGTAAAATCATCCTCACTGTCAGCTTCACTCCGGGAGAAAATCAACTAAACTATTAAAATATGTGTTTAGTGTCGTTAACGATCTCCGTTTGTTAGAAACTCTGATATAAAACCAGACACACGGAACAATAAAATGTTTCTACTGACTATTACTACTATAAAAATATATATTGATGTTTTTTACTTTTATTGTAAACTGAGGACTTTTGTCCATGTCGGGATCCCGTAGGATTGATGACTCTTTTTTCCAGTGATGTGATTGGTCAGCTGTCGGGGTGTTGACAGGTTGTGTCAAACCACCACAACCATCCAAGCCAGCCTCCCACCCAGTTTCCTCCCACGTCTCCTCCACCTTTACACAGCGGCCCCCAGACTAGTAGACTAGACCCCCACGTCTCCTCCACCTTTACACAGCGGCCCCCAGACTAGTAGACTAGAC
Source organism: Thunnus maccoyii (assembly GCF_910596095.1). Lineage (NCBI taxonomy): Eukaryota > Metazoa > Chordata > Actinopteri > Scombriformes > Scombridae > Thunnus > Thunnus maccoyii. The sequence goes on along the minus strand of NC_056552.1, from coordinate 81,577 downwards.
CCCCACGTCTCCTCCACCTTTACACAGCGGCCCCCAGACTAGTAGACTAGACCCCCACGTCTCCTCCACCTTTACACAGCGGCCCCCAGACTAGTAGACTAGGCCCCCACGTCTCCTCCACCTTTGCACAGCGGCCCCCAGACTAGTAGACTAGACCCCCACGTCTCCTCCACCTTTACACAGCGGCCCCCAGACTAGTAGACTAGGCCCCCACGTCTCCTCCACCTTTACACAGCGGCCCCCAGACTAGTAGACTAGGCCCCCACGTCTCCTCCACCTTTACACAGTGGCCCCCAGACTAGTAGACTAGGCCCCCACGTCTCCTCCACCTTTACACAGCGGCCCCCAGACTAGTAGACTAGGCCCCCACGTCTCCTCCACCTTTACACAGCGGCCCCCAGACTAGTAGACTAGACCCCCACGTCTCCTCCACCTTTACACAGCGGCCCCCAGACTAGTAGACTAGACCCCCACGTCTCCTCCACCTTTACACAGCGGCCCCCAGACTAGTAGACTAGACCCCCACGTCTCCTCCACCTTTACACAGCGGCCCCCAGACTAGTAGACTAGGCCCCCACGTCTCCTCCACCTTTACTAACGGCCCCCAGACTAGTAGACTAGGCCCCCACGTCTCCTCCACCTTTACTAACGGCCCCCAGACTAGTAGACTAGACCCCCACGTCTCCTCCACCTTTACTAACGGCCCCCAGACTAGTAGACTAGGCCCCCACGTCTCCTCCACCTTTACTAACGGCCCCCAGACTAGTAGACTAGGCCCCCACGTCTCCTCCACCTTTACACAGTGGCCCCCAGACTAGTAGACTAGGCCCCCACGTCTCCTCCACCTTTACACAGCGGCCCCCAGACTAGTAGACTAGGCCCCCACGTCTCCTCCACCTTTACACAGCGGCCCCCAGACTAGTAGACTAGGCCCCCACGTCTCCTCCACCTTTACACAGCAGCCCCCAGACTAGTAGACTAGACCCCCACGTCTCCTCCACCTTTTACTAACGGCCCCCAGACTAGTAGACTAGGCCCCCACGTCTCCCCCAGCTTTACACAGTGGCCCCCAGACTAGTAGACTAGGCCCCCACGTCTCCTCCACCTTTACTAACGGCCCCCAGACTAGTAGACTAGGCCCCCACGTCTCCTCCACATTTACACAGCGGCCCCCAGACTAGTAGACTAGGCCCCCATGTCTCCTCCACCTTTACACAGCGGCCCCCAGACTAGTAGACTAGGCCCCCACGTCTCCTCCACCTTTACTAACGGCCCCCAGACTAGTAGACTAGGCCCCCACGTCTCCTCCACCTTTTACTAACGGCCCCCAGACTAGTAGACTAGACCCCCACGTCTCCTCCACCTTTACACAGTGGCCCCCAGACTAGTAGACTAGGCCCCCACGTCTCCTCCACCTTTACACAGTGGCCCCCAGACTAGTAGACTAGGCCCCCACGTCTCCTCCACCTTTACTAACGGCCCCCAGACTAGTAGACTACACCCCCACGTCTCCTCCACCTTTACTAACGGCCCCCAGACTAGTAGACTAGGCCCCCACGTCTCCTCCACCTTTACACAGCGGCCCCCAGACTAGTAGACTAGGCCCTCACGTCTCCTCCACCTTAACACAGTGGCCCCCAGACTAGTAGACTAGACCCCCACGTCTCCTCCACCTTTACTAACGGCCCCCAGACTAGTAGACTAGGCCCCCACGTCTCCTCCACCTTTACAAAGCGGCCCCCAGACTAGTAGACTAGGCCCCCACGTCTCCTCCACCTTTACACAGCGGCCCCCAGACTAGTAGACTAGGCCCCCACGTCTCCTCCACCTTTACACAGCGGCCCCCAGACTAGTAGACTAGACCCCCACGTCTCCTCCACCTTTACACAGCGGCCCCCAGACTAGTAGACTAGGCCCCCACGTCTCCTCCACCTTTACTAACGGCCCCCAGACTAGTAGACTAGGCCCCCACGTCTCCTCCACCTTTACTAACGGCCCCCAGACTAGTAGACTAGGCCCCCACGTCTCCTCCACCTTTACTAACGGCCCCCAGACTAGTAGACTAGGCCCCCACGTCTCCTCCACCTTTACACAGTGGCCCCCAGACTAGTAGACTACACCCCCACGTCTCCTCCACCTTTACTAACGGCCCCCAGACTAGTAGACTACACCCCCACGTCTCCTCCACCTTTACTAACGGCCCCCAGACTAGTAGATTAGGCCCCCACGTCTCCTCCACCTTTACACAGCGGCCCCCAGACTAGTAGACTAGGCCCCCACGTCTCCTCCACCTTTACACAGCGGCCCCCAGACTAGTAGACTAGGCCCCCACGTCTCCTCCACCTTTACACAGTGGCCCCCAGACTAGTAGACTAGACCCCCACGTCTCCTCCACCTTTACTAACGGCCCCCAGACTAGTAGACTAGGCCCCCACGTCTCCTCCACCTTTACACAGCGGCCCCCAGACTAGTAGACTAGGCCCCCACGTCTCCTCCACCTTTACTAACGGCCCCCAGACTAGTAGACTAGACCCCCACGTCTCCTCCACCTTTACACAGCGGCCCCCAGACTAGTAGACTAGACCCCCACATCTCCTCCACCTTTACTAACGGCCCCCAGACTAGTAGACTAGGCCCCCACGTCTCCTCCACCTTTACACAGCGGCCCCCAGACTAGTAGACTAGGCCCCCACGTCTCCTCCACCTTTACACAGAGGCCCCCAGACTAGTAGACTAGGCCCCCACGTCTCCTCCACCTTTACACAGCGGCCCCCAGACTAGTAGACTAGGCCCCCACGTCTCCTCCACCTTTACTAACGGCCCCCAGACTAGTAGACTAGGCCCCCATGTCTCCTCCACCTTTACACAGCGGCCCCCAGACTAGTAGACTAGGCCCCCACGTCTCCTCCACCTTTACACAGCGGCCCCCAGACTAGTAGACTAGGCCCCCACGTCTCCTCCACCTTTACTAACGGCCCCCAGACTAGTAGACTAGGCCCCCATGTCTCCTCCACCTTTACACAGCGGCCCCCAGACTAGTAGACTAGGCCCCCACGTCTCCTCCACCTTTACACAGTGGCCCCCAGACTAGTAGACTAGGCCCCCACGTCTCCTCCACCTTTACTAACGGCCCCCAGACTAGTAGACTAGGCCCCCACGTCTCCTCCACCTTTACTAACGGCCCCCAGACTAGTAGACTAGGCCCCCACGTCTCCTCCACCTTTACTAACGGCCCCCAGACTAGTAGACTAGACCCCCACATCTCCTCCACCTTTACACAGCGGCCCCCAGACTAGTAGACTAGGCCCCCACGTCTCCTCCACCTTTACTAACGGCCCCCAGACTAGTAGACTAGGCCCCCACGTCTCCTCCACCTTTACTAACGGCCCCCAGACTAGTAGACTAGGCCCCCACGTCTCCTCCACCTTTACTAACGGCCCCCCATTAGCCTGCGTGTTTAGCCCCCTCCTCTACATCAGTGGTTATCCTGGTCCCTTACTGCCCCCCATCTATTAAAATGTCGGCTAATTGTTTTCTCTCAGTATTAATGTTGATTATTCTGCGTTATCTTGTTAAAAACTTGTCAGATTTGGTTTTTTTTATTAGTTTATTTGTCAGGGATGATCCTGGTTAGGCTTTTCTACTGAAAATAGTCACAACATATCATTTGCAGAAATACATTAATTAAATAAAGCTCATAATAAATAGTGGCATTCTCCATAACAACAGTATTTAAATCACATAACAGTCAATTTACATGTGTTGCACATGTGTATGTTCCCTAATTCATGGCAATGACGTATGTATGTGCATAATATTTATTGGTGTATGTATCCGTGTACATACATGCCTAATCTGTATCAGTGCATGTATGTTTATCTGTATTTATCTGTTCCTCTATCTATGTGTACATGCACATAAACATAGATCAATGATCACAGGTTTGGTTTTGTTTCAGCCAATGTTTCACCTTTTCATTAAATGTTTTTAGATCAGTTTGTATTTGTATTTCTATTGGATGGACGTTCCAAACATGTTTCCCTGGACAGTTGGAATATTGTTAGTTTCTCAGGGAGCAAAAAGCCATGTCAATAGAAATTATATTTATGAGTGTTAAACAAATACAACAATTAGAAATTTGACATTCAAAGTTTAATGAAGTCTTGTTATTGATCACAAACAGCAGCCAATCAGAGAGTGGTAATATGGTGCCAAACAAGAAGCTTCCTATTAATCGCTCCAACAGAAAAAGGACAAGGATATGTTTCTATAGATCAGATGTTCAATAGAAGTTCTATTGTTTACTGTTTTATGTTGATGATGATGATGATGATGATGATGATGATGATGATGATGATGATGATGCTATCCAGTTGATGAAATGATCAAAAGAACCAGGTCAAAGGGCCACAGTGGGTCTGGGGGGTCCTCTTCTAAGAGGATGAGCTAGCAGTGGCTAATGCTAACAGCAGTGTCAACAGTTTAATAAGAATGATGTCACATCCTGACTGAACACACTATTATAATCACCAAGTTCACCTTTAACAACGACCCTCAGAAAATACTGAATATTACAAAAATACTCCAGCTGGAACCGAGCAGAGTGATCTTTAATGGGACAGCTGGAGCCAAGACGTAAGAAATGATATTCACTGTGTGTGTGTGTGTGTGTGTGTGTGTGTCTGTGTGTGTGTGTGTGTGTGTGTGTGTGTGTGTGTCTGTGTGTGTGTGTGCAGAGATGATGGAGTCTTGTTTGGCTAGTCAGCCGGACCGAGTCGGACCAGTGGAGGTGGACGACATCAGGAGGGACCTGCTCAGTGACTTCTCTGATCTCCCAGTACAGGTCTGTCAGTCTACCTGCCCCTGTCTCTCTCTCTCTACCTGCCTGTCTGTCTCTCTGCTTGTCTGTCTGTCTCTCTGCCTGTCTGTCTGTCTCTCTGCTTGTCTGTCTGTCTCTCTGCCTGTCTGCCTGTCTCTCTCTCTATTTGTCTCCCTCTACCTGTCTGTCTCTCTGCCTGTCTGTCTGTCTCTCTGCCTGTCTGTCTGTCTCTCTACCTGTTTGTCTGTCTCTCTACCTGTCTGTCTGTCTCTCTACCTGCCTGTCTGTCTCTCTGCCTGTCTGTCTGTCTCTCTGCCTGTCTGCCTGTCTCTCTCTCTATTTGTCTCCCTCTACCTGTCTGTCTCTCTGCTTGTCTGTCTGTCTCTCTACCTGTCTGTCTGTCTCTCTGCCTGTCTGTCTGTCTCTCTACCTGCCTGTCTGTCTCTCTGCCTGTCTGTCTGTCTCTCTGCCTGTCTGTCTGTCTCTCTACCTGTCTGTCTGTCTCTCTGCCTGTCTGTCTGTCTCTCTACCTGCCTGTCTGTCTCTCTGCCTGTCTGTCTGTCTCTCTGCCTGTCTGTCTGTCTCTCTGCCTGTCTGTCTGTCTCTCTACCTGTCTGTCTGTCTCTCTGCCTGTCTGTCTGACAGCTGGATGTTGTGTTTCCAGGACAGTACTGAGTCTCAGGCGGAGAACTTGCAGGTGTACCTGAGGGTTCGTCCGTTCACTGCAGCTGAGAGCAGCAGCGGAGAGTCTCAGGTAAAACAAACTGGTTTAAACATGAACTTTGACCCTGAAAAGCTGCTGATCTGTGGTGCTTCTGTTTAATATAAATAACATGCAGAGAAAACACAGGTGTGTCCAGCTCACTGTGGATTCAGATCAATACTATGAATGAACAAAACCTGAACGACTCATTAGATTAAAATAAGAACCCGTCTGCTGTGTTTCCTCCTCAGGACTGTGTGACCTTGGAGAGTCCGGACACCGTGGTCCTGAAGGCTCCCCGGAGCAGCCAATCAAACAAGCAGAGTGACAAGCCCCTCCCACAAACGGCACAGAAGTTCACCTTCACACAGGTACCTGTCTGTCTGCCTGTCTGCCTGTCTGCCTGTCTGCCTGTCTGCCTGTTAGTCTGTCTGTCTGTCTGCCTGTCTGCCTGTCTGTCTGTCTGTCTGTCTGTCTGTCTGTCTGTCTGCCTGTCTGTCTGTCTGTCTGTCTGTCTGTCTGTCTGTCTGTCTGCCTGTCTGTCTGTCTGTCTGTCTGTCTGCCTGTCTGCCTGTCTGCCTGTCTGCCTGTCTGTCTGCTGCCTGTCTGTCTGTCTGTCTGTCTGCCTGTCTGTCTGCTGCCTGTCTGTCTGTCTGTCTGTTAGTCTTGTTTCTTTTTCCTGCTTTATGTTTCTGGTATGTTTTTAGGTCCTGAGCTCTAAAGGGGTGAAGACTCTCTTGTAACTGTTCTGTTTCTTTCTTTCTTTCTTCTTTCTTTATTATTACGCCACTTCAACCCTAAATTTGACCCCCTAAACATGCTCAAAAACTCACCAAATTTGGCACGCACATCAGGTCTAGTGAAAGATTTAATAAGATGTAAAATTAGCCACCAAAGTGCCAAAATGTGCTCTATAGCCCCACTTATGTCACTAAAATGGCCGCCACGGCCCGTAGGACTGTCATAGAGAGAGCGAACCAAAACTCAATCATTTGTCTCAACAAGACCTACAAATCGTACGCTGGACCCCGAACAAACGCCATCTCCTCCGAGGGCGTTAATGGTATCGGCTTCTTTAATACATGACTTATGACACTGTGCTGAATAAAAGTTATTAAAAACTTTGTAATTACTCGAATGGTTTAGATATTATAAGCCCCTAAAGTTGCAGCGCCACATCACCCTTACAATACAGCAGCAAGGTCTATATACTTACAGTACATTATATACAAACTTTGTCTGAAGTTTGGTGTTTTTATCATTTATTTTACAATAATTATAGGTCTTATATGTATAATTCAGTAGTGGGGATGACCTATGAGGGGAAGGGAAGTTTAGTGCAGAAAAATACCATCAAAACTAAAACGTGTAGCTCTGTACTGCAGTTTTTCCTTTATTAGGACCCGAGCACCTAGCGGTTCACTCACACTCTCCATTCACATATTTGAGTATTTTTGTGTGTCCAGCTGCAGTTACTTGTTGTCTCTACACACCTGACAGCAGTGTTCAATGCTGACTTTTTTGTCATGTACATGTGTTCCTAAATGTAAAAAAATTTGGAGCACACTGAAAAATGTTCAAGTAACTGCTTATTAAAGACAACAGTTTATCACATACATATTTAAATGCTTTGTGTGTGTGTGTATGTTCTCTTTAGGGGTGCTTGATTATGGCAAAAAGCAAAATCACAATTATTTTTGCTCAACATTGACATCACGGTTATTTAACGCGATTACTTTTTGACATTTCATTTTTGGTGATTGCCGATATATGCACATATTTTTCCCACTTGGCTGAGGAAACTATTACACATGCAAGCATAGATTATACTAAGTATGATCAAAAAAGACAATATATGAGGGAAGAACTGAGGGGCTCAGGGGCTCAGCATTAAAACTTTAATGAACCTGCCAAGTGAGTGGAGCATCAGTGTTTTTGCCGGACAGGATTAATGTGTAGGATTTAATTTAAAATGCCATTTTATTGACGTGATTGGTGCTACTGGTGGCTCGATTACTGGGCGTCGTGATGGCCTGATGACGTGTCATCATGCCAGCTTACAAAAACAGCCTGCTTGAGCTCGGCTCTTCCTACTCGGTCACACCGACATCGAGATAAGACATGTTTTCATCTCTGTTACCGTTGAGATGTGATGTTTCGCTATGACAGAAGAAGTTGTTATAACTTTATTGTAAATGCTCCAGTCTGCACCAAACTTTACATGTTTGATAAGAGTCCCGGCCTGAACACGTCTACATGACAATATTCCATCAGTGATGCAAACTGGCTGAATAGCGCCCCCTACGACATTGCAGCAAAGCAGCTCCAGCAGCGGGTAAAATAGTGGACAGAGGAAGTGATGTTTATCTCCTTCTTCACTGTCTGAAAACAGCCGGGTCTGAAGACGTCTACATGCCCGTCACAGAAGGCCTTCGACTGCGTTGTGGCCCGACGTGCGCAGAGGCACGAGGGCCCGTTCAACGCCGCTTGCAGCTTTAATTGGTTGTGTTGCTGGTGTGTTGTACTGGGGTTGTTGTCAGACTGGTTCTGAGGTTGAACAGGATCAGAAAGTGAACTAACTGTCAGGACCAGCTGAGTGAGAGGACTCTTCTCTTTGCTCAGCTCTTGGCATTGTAGGGCTTGTAGTGGGAGGATTGGAGGGGTCACTGGTTTTTAGATGGAACCAGTATTATTCAGCTTTGCAGGTGTGCTTGTGGTTTTTCTGCACATCTGCAAGATGCTTTTGCAGAACTCTAAATGCATCATTTCAGCCTGGTGTTTGTCTAGTTGGGCTGGATTCTGGTAAGAAAGAGGATCCAGACTTCGCTACCAGAGAGGGGAACTGGTTTGAATGTAAAGTTGTTGTTTTATTGCAGAGAAGCCCCGACTGCTTTTTCTCTCAGCTCATTTACTGCTGAGTTATAACTTCCTGTGGAATTTATTTTCAATCCTAAATAATTATAATCTGTGCAGCTGTCTGCTAGTACTGCTCCTGCAGGTCCTGGGCCCAGGTCTGCTAGTACTGCTCCTGCAGGTCCTGGGCTCAGGTCTGCTAGTACTGCTCCTGCAGGTCCTGGGCTCAGGTCTGCTAGTACTGCTCCTGCAGGTCCTGGGCCCAGGTCTGCTAGTACTGCCCTGCAGGTCCTGGGCTCAGGTCTGCTAGTACTGCTCCTGCAGGTCCTGGGCTCAGGTCTGCTAGTACTGCTCCTGCAGGTCCTGGGCCCAGGTCTGCTAGTACTGCTCCTGCAGGTCCTGGGCCCAGGTCTGCTAGTACTGCTCCTGCAGGTCCTGGGCTCAGGTCTGCTAGTACTGCTCCTGCAGGTCCTGGGCCCAGGTCTGCTAGTACTGCCCTGCAGGTCCTGGGCTCAGGTCTGCTAGTACTGCTCCTGCAGGTCCTGGGCTCTGGTCTGCTAGTACTGCTCCTGCAGGTCCTGGGCTCTGGTCTGCTAGTACTGCCCTGCAGGTCCTGGGCTCTGGTCTGCTAGTACTGCCCTGCAGGTCCTGGGCTCTGGTCTGCTAGTACTGCCCTGCAGGTCCTGGGCTCTGGTCTGCTAGTACTGCTCCTGCAGGTCCTGGGCTCTGGTCTGCTAGTACTGCTCCTGCAGGTCCTGGGCTCTGGTCTGCTAGTACTGCTCCTGCAGGTCCTGGGCTCTGGTCTGCTAGTACTGCTCCTGCAGGTCCTGGGCTCAGGTCTGCTAGTACTGCTCCTGCAGGTCCTGGGCTCTGGTCTGCTAGTACTGCTCCTGCAGGTCCTGGGCTCAGGTCTGCTAGTACTGCTCCTGCAGGTCCTGGGCTCAGGTCTGCTAGTACTGCTCCTGCAGGTCCTGGGCTCTGGTCTGCTAGTACTGCTCCTGCAGGTCCTGGGCTCTGGTCTGCTAGTACTGCTCCTGCAGGTCCTGGGCTCTGGTCTGCTAGTACTGCTCCTGCAGGTCCTGGGCCCAGGTCTGCTAGTACTGCTCCTGCAGGTCCTGGGCTCAGGTCTGCTAGTACTGCTCCTGCAGGTCCTGGGCTCAGGTCTGCTAGTACTGCTCCTGCAGGTCCTGGGCTCTGGTCTGCTAGTACTGCTCCTGCAGGTCCTGGGCTCTGGTCTGCTAGTACTGCTCCTGCAGGTCCTGGGCTCTGGTCTGCTAGTACTGCTCCTGCAGGTCCTGGGCTCTGGTCTGCTAGTACTGCTCCTGCAGGTCCTGGGCTCTGGTCTGCTAGTACTGCTCCTGCAGGTCCTGGGCTCTGGTCTGCTAGTACTGCTCCTGCAGGTCCTGGGCTCTGGTCTGCTAGTACTGCTCCTGCAGGTCCTGGGCTCTGGTCTGCTAGTACTGCTCCTGCAGGTCCTGGGCTCTGGTCTGCTAGTACTGCTCCTGCAGGTCCTGGGCTCAGGTCTGCTAGTACCGCCCTGCAGGTCCTGGGCTCTGGTCTGCTAGTACCGCCCTGCAGGTCCTGGGCTCTGGTCTGCTAGTACTGCTCCTGCAGGTCCTGGGCTCTGGTCTGCTAGTACTGCTCCTGCAGGTCCTGGGCTCAGGTCTGCTAGTACTGCTCCTGCAGGTCCTGGGCTCAGGTCTGCTAGTACTGCTCCTGCAGGTCCTGGGCTCAGGTCTGCTAGTACTGCTCCTGCAGGTCCTGGGCTCTGGTCTGCTAGTACTGCTCCTGCAGGTCCTGGGCTCTGGTCTGCTAGTACTGCTCCTGCAGGTCCTGGGCTCTGGTCTGCTAGTACTGCTCCTGCAGGTCCTGGGCTCTGGTCTGCTAGTACTGCTCCTGCAGGTCCTGGGCTCAGGTCTGCTAGTACTGCCCTGCAGGTCCTGGGCTCAGGTCTGCTAGTACTGCTCCTGCAGGTCCTGGGCTCAGGTCTGCTAGTACTGCCCTGCAGGTCCTGGGCTCAGGTCTGCTAGTACTGCTCCTGCAGGTCCTGGGCTCAGGTCTGCTAGTACTGCTCCTGCAGGTCCTGGGCTCAGGTCTGCTAGTACTGCCCTGCAGGTCCTGGGCTCTGGTCTGCTAGTACTGCCCTGCAGGTCCTGGGCTCAGGTCTGCTAGTACTGCCCTGCAGGTCCTGAACTTCTCAAAGCGGAGGAGGAAGTGCATCTCTGTCTCTTCCTCCCCTGTTGAGCAGCGAGCACATACATGCTCCTCTCTGTTTCTGCTGGTGGAAAACTTGAGTAATTTATAAATGTAATGAAAAATATTGCCGTAAATAGTGTGATTTGTGATTTGCGACACAACAAAATGAACGATGGAGCATAATATGAAATGATGTTTTTCTGTAATCACAGACCTGATTCTGGTTGTCATGCTGTTCAGGTGTTTGGCCCAGAGGCCGGTCAGAGGAAGGTGTTTGAGGGTTCGGTTCGTGGTTCGGTCAGAGATGTTCTGGAAGGAGGAAACTGTCTCGTGTTCACCTACGGAGTCACCAACGCTGGAAAAACCTTCACCTTCCTGGGTAAGAGACACAACCTGTCTGTTTGTATGTCGAACTGCCTGTCTCTCTCTCTCTAACTATTAGTTTCTCCACCTGTCTGTCTCTCAGGTCCGGAGCATGACTCAGGCCTTTTGCCCAGGTCTCTTGCAGTCATCTTTAACAGTATCGAGGGTCGTCTGTACAGTCGCTGTGATCTGAAGCCTCAGCGCTGCAGAGACTTCAGCAGACTGACTCCAGACCAGCAGACAGCAGAGAGCAGCAGCAAGAAGAATCTGCTGAGGCTGCTCAAAGAGGTCAGAGACGCTGAGAGACACACAGATGCACAGACACACTGAGACACACTGAGACACACTGAGAGACACTGAGAGACGCACTGACACACTGAGACACTGAGACACACTGAGACACTGAGAGACGCACTGACACACTGAGACACTGAGACACTGAGACACTGAGAGACACACTGAGACACACTGAGACACACTGAGAGACACACTGAGACACACAGTGAGACACTGAGACACTGAGAGACACACTGAGACACACTGAGACACGCTGAGAGACACGCTGAGACACACACAGATGCACAGAGACGCACTGAGACACTGAGACACACTGAGACACTGAGACACACACTGAGACACTGAGACACTGAGAGACGCACAGAGACACACTGAGACGCTGAGAGACACACTGAGACACACACAGATGCACAGAGACACACTGAGACACACTGAGATACTGAGAGACACATACTCACACCAAAATAAACCACTGTGCAGTGTGACAATGCATGTGAGACTGTGTGTGTTTTCTCTGCAGAGTGACAGAAGTGTGACGTCTGGCAGATCAGCTTTTCTTGACGGTCAGTGACTCTGATTGGTTCTTTATTACAGTTTCAGTCTGATCTCAGACCAGCTGCTTTAACGAGGGAAGATGTAACGTGTGTTTCTGTGTGTGTGCAGGCTCTCTGGGCTCTGACAGCAGTGTGAACAGCATCTCCGAAGCCGACAGTTTCTGTCTGGATGTTGACTCAAATGTGCGTTTCTCCATCTGGGTTTCATTCTGTGAGATTTACAACGACAACATCCACGACCTGCTGGAACAGGTAACACATACACAAACATCTGCGTTTGTCCTCCTGTACTTGTGTGTACTTGTTAGTTACAGATAAAAAAACCCTCAAACTCCGTTTGGGAGCTGTGTCTAGTCTTGGCCAAAACCTGGTATATGTCTGGACCCCATCAACTTTCAACCTTCAGCTGGTTGCTCCGACACATTCAGAGTCATTGCCATTGTTGCCGTTAGCATTGTTGTCAACAGGCGGCGCAGGCAGTGCAGGCGGTGCGCTTCCTGCATGCGCTTGTAAAGTTTGATTTTAAAGGGTCATTATGTTTTGTATTTCTCTGTAATGTAAGTGCGCTCTATCGATCAGTATCATTGTTGTTAAAAAGTGTGTGAACATGTGAGATGTGATTTAAAATGTTTTGGGAACACTAAACTGCGACACAGTCCTTTAAAGAAACAGACTGTGATTGATTATGTGATTGATCTGTGATGTTCAGGTTCCCAGTGGACACCACAGGAGGACTGTGCTGCGTCTTTCTCAGGATGTCAAAGGAAACTCCTTCATCAAAGGTAACTGTGTGAGAGATGAGCTTATTAAAGTCAATCAGTGTGTTTACTTTCTTACTGTCAATCTGTTTACATGCAGATCAATAACCACATTTCTCTCCTACACTGACCTGATTATAGAACATGCTGCTTCCTGACTGTTTTCACTGTGTGATGTTTCAGACCTACGCTGGGTCCAGGTGAACAGCTCGGAGGAAGCCTACAGAGTGATGAAGATTGGGAAGAAGAACCAGAGCTTCTCTTCCACCAGACTGAACCAGCTGTCCAGCAGGAGGTCAACAGACACTTTTACAGCTACAGACTAACAGACACAAACCGCATCAGCTACAGACTAACAGACACAAACCACATCAGCTACAGACTAACAGACACAAACCACATCAGCTACAGACTAACAGACACAAACCGCATCAGCTACAGACTAACAGACACAAACCACATCAGCTACAGACTAACAGACACAAACCACATCAGCTACAGACTAACAGACACAAACCGCATCAGCTACAGACTAACAGACACAAACCGCATCAGCTACAGACTAACAGACACAAACCGCATCAGCTACAGACTAACAGACACAAACCGCATCAGCTACAGACTAACAGACACATGATGATGTCATCCATGTAGAGGAGGTGACTGATGGTTGTTCCACTACGGAACCGGTATCCGTAGCCACTCTTTGAGTTGATCTGGCTGAGGGGGTTCAGGCCTATGCAGAACAGCAGCGGGGATAGTGGATCACCTTGGTAAATGCCGCACTTGATGGTAAATTGTGCGACTGGCTTTGAGTTGGCCTCCAGAGTCGTTTTCCACAGCCCCATTGAGTTCTTGATGAAGGCTCTTAGTGTCCTGTTGATGTTGTGCATTTCCAAGCATTCCAGTATCCGTGTGTGTGGCATTGAGTCGTAGGCCTTCTCGTAGTCAATCCAGGCAGTGCACAGGTTGGTCTGCCTGGTCTTGCAGTCTTGGGTGAGTCGACCAGTAGCTGGTGCTTAGCTCCCCTGGTATCGCTACCAATTCCTTTCTGGGCCCTGCTCATGTATTGGGCCATGTGCCTATTCATCTTAGCCGCTATGATGCCTGACAGGAACCTCTATGTTGTACAGAGGCAGGTTATTGGCTGGTAGTTGGATGGGATCGTGCCCTTCTGGGGGTCCTTCATGATCAGGACTGTCCGACCGTGGGTTAACCACTCTGAGTGCGTCCCATCCATCAGCAGCTGCTTCATTTGTGCTGCCAGGCGTTCATGGAGTCCAGTTAGTTTCTTTAGCCAGTAGGTGTGGATCATGTCCGGGCCCGGTGCTGTCCAGCCATTGTAGTGGTTACTGGATCTTGTTCTGGGAGATTGCTGTGGTCTGCTCTTAGATCCACTAGCCACTGAGCATTGGTGTTATGTGATGCCTCCTTCTCCCATATGCTCTTCCAGTATTGTTCAGTCTCAGCCCTGGGAGGATCTGTTCTTGTGTTATTACCTTGCCACTGAGAGTACACTTTGGATGGTTTGGTGGAGAACATCCTATTTATTCTCCTGGCTTCTGCTTCTCCTGTGTATCTCTTCAGGCGGGTAGCCAGAGCTGTGAGCCTTTGCTTGGCAGTCTCCAGTGCCTCGGGTATAGACAGCTTGTTGTACTTCCTGGGTATCCCTTTCATCCCCACACCTTTCTGTAGCTCTGAGAGTCGACTAACTTGTCTCTGTGTTGCCTTGATCTTAGCCTCCAGCCTCCTTCTCCATGGAGGGTAATGCTATTTGTGGCTCATGGTGTTCATCTTGTAGCCAAGCATCTCTAGGCTCATGTTGCTGTGGTGTATATCAGCTGATTGGTCTCGGTTACGGTCCTAGTAGGGATAGTACGTAACGCTGCATTCACATCCTCTAGCAGACTTTCAGAGGGTACTTTGTCACTTAGCCTTGGTAATCGGCTACGGGGGTGCTGGGTGTATGTGTATAGATATGTATGTGTATGTGTGTGTGTGTGTGTGTGTGTGTGTGTGTGTGTGTGTGTATATATATATATATATATATATATATATATATATATAGTGTACACTATTTTTAATTGCCGTGGCAATTCAAAATTGAAAATAGTATACAAGGCGTGCTGTCCTAAATAAAATATTAAATATTTTGTGTTGCATATTAAGTCGCCTATGAATGATTTATCCATCACTCACCAGTACTAGACTGTGTTGGGGCTTCAGTCTGTGCCTTCCTCAGGTTTCCAGATTCCTACCAAGTCCTACGTCACCTGCTGTGCAATCTCTGTCACTGTCCAAACTATAGGACACACCCAAATGGAGCCATGGCCAGCCAAGATTGTGTATTCTAGCCACATTGTTAGCAACATTGTCTGTAGTCATACAGACCATTTTGCACTCATCCAATGCCTTGCTAAAGCAGACTGAAGAGCTTCTGCAAGTATGCCAGCAGTGAGGTTCTGGGCTATGTATCTGGTCTCTAAACACTTTGACAGCAGAGTCCAGTCAGCAGTTATGTAATGTGTGGTCAAGCTCATGTACAGGGTCATATTTGAGCTTAGTGGCAGAGTAAAAGAAGACATCTTTTACCTTCAGAATGGCAGTTTGGCAGATGTAAAGTACATTTTTTTGCCAGTTCATACTGCCTGTCAAGTTTGCAGCATTTCTCTAAATGCTTCTTTTTTTTGACTGTGTTGAATGGCTTCATATGTTTGGCTACATAGCGAGTTACGCTATCTGCGAGCGTGCAACATTTCATGCCGTCACGTTTATATTTGCGCTGCTGTCAGGAAGGTCCCTATCCATCTCCATCTGTGGTTTCTGTTCCCAGCTCGGAAAACTGGATGTTTATGTTTTTAGATGAGCTTCTAGGTTGGTGCTATCGCCACTTCTCATTTTTAAATCAAGTTGACATACCAGCTCGTTAACGTTAATGGGCTCTCTTCTCTCATATGTTCCACGCCGGAGCCGTGCGATGTGGCTTTGAAAACAAGAGCATTTGGACTTATTCTTCCAAACTTTCTGGCTGGAATTATGCATCTATTAACCTCAAGTAACGAGCAGCGTTATCTTCACTTCACCTGGTTCACTGAGCCCCGCCCTCGGTGAAACGCCAACACACCAGATGAAATGTTAGTGAATTCTTCTGTAAACACAACGGACGTTATCGAGGTCAGCAGAAATGAGGTCATGTCTGTATATTGTTCAATAAGCCAACAACGTAATTATTGTGACAGACTAACAGACGCAGTTGTCAAAGGACATATTTCTGTGAAATAAATAAACTTTAAACACCAAATATGTAAGAACACGTTTATTTGTACTTTGGTTGAACTGACCCTCTAACACAGCAGCCACACAGGAAGTTTACCAAAATAAAATGCAGTCCCCGTTAGTAATGATTTAAAAAAGATTAAAGAAATTAAATTTTATTTTCGTCATTATTCTGGTGATCAGTATCAGACGTTTCTGTGTGCTTTGACTCCGCAGCCACAGCATCTTCTCCATCAGGATCCTCCGAGTCGACGACGTTGGAGTTCCCAGAGTCCTCGGCATCAGCGAGTACGACCGACAGCCCAGTTTATACTCAGCATGTTGTAACCTCAGCTGTTGGATGTGGATTTGTCATGTTGTTTGTGATGTTGTTTGTGATGTTGTTCAGGTTGGCGCTGTGCGACTTGGCCGGCTCAGAGCGCTGCTCTCGCACTCACAACACCGGAGAGCGTCTGAAGGAAGCAGGAAACATCAACAGCTCTCTGTTGGCGCTTGGAAAGTGCATCAACGCCATGAGACTCAACCAGAACGCCAAGTAAGGCGTCTGCCTGTCCACCTGTGTCTCTCTCTCTCCTCTCTCTCTCTCTCCTCTCTCTCTCTCTCTCTGTCTCTCTCTCTCTCTCTCTCTGTCTGTCTCTCTCTCTCTCTGTCTCTCTGTCTGTCTCTCTCTCTCTCTCTGTCTGTCTCTCTCTCTCTCTGTCTCTCTGTCTGTCTCTCTCTCTCTCTCTCTGTCTCTCTCTCTCTGTCTCTCTCTCTCTCTCCTGTCTCTCTGTCTCTCTCTCTGTCTCTCTGTCTCTCTCTCTCTCTCTCTCTCTGTCTCTCTCTCTCTGTCTCTCTCTCTCTCTGTCTCTCTCTCTGTCTGTCTCTCTCTCTCTCTGTCTCTCTCTCTGTCTCTCTCTCTCTGTCTCTCTCTCTCTCTCTCTCTCTGTCTCTCTCTCTCTGTCTGTCTGTCTCTCTCTCTCTGTCTCTCTCTCTCTCTCTGTCTCTCTCTCTCTCTCTCTCTGTCTCTCTCTCTCTGTCTCTCTCTCTCTCTGTCTCTCTCTCTCTCTCTCTCTCTCTGTCTGTCTCTGTCTCTCTCTCTCTGTCTCTCTCTCTCTCTCTGTCTCTCTCTCTCTCTCTGTCTGTCTCTCTCTCTCTCTCTCTGTCTCTCTCTCTCTCTCTGTCTCTCTCTCTCTCTCTGTCTGTCTCTGTCTCTCTCTCTGTCTCTCTCTCTGTCTCTCTCTCTCTCTCTCTGTCTGTCTCTGTCTCTCTCTCTGTCTCTCTCTCTCTCTCTCTCTGTCTCTGTCTCTCTCTCTCTCTCTCTCTCTCGTTAGGGTTATGAAATGATTGTAACAGAGAGGCGGAGCTTCAGTCGTGTTTGACGGGGGATCAATAAGTGATCAATAATGTCCGTCTGCAGGTTCCAGCATCACGTTCCTTTCAGGGAGTCCAAGCTGACCCACTTCCTGCAGTTCTTCTTCTGTGGTGCCGGGCGGGTCTCCATGGTGGTCAACATCAACCAGAGCCCGTCCTGCTTCGACGAGACGCTCAATGTCCTCAAGTTCTCCGCCCTCGCCC
>NC_056552.1:5000-60000 GCF_910596095.1 Thunnus maccoyii | reverse complement strand
TAAACGACTTCATCACACCTGAAATATCGGACGCTATTAAACACGACTACAATAAACACGGCGGGTCAAAGTTAAAGCCCGTCAGCCGGTGGCGGTGGCGGCGGCGGCCCGTCAGCCACCGGCGGCCCGTCAGCCAGCGGCGGCGGTTTGGTAATTATCCTGTTTGTGTGCCAGTGAGCGTCTGGAGAAGGAGAGGGAGATCCTGGAGGAACGAGCAGAGAAGAGAGTGGAGATCCTGAAAAATCTGGTGAGCAAGATAATTGATCTGTGATCAGTGTTTAGATGATCTGCTTCCTCTCAGGCCGACCAATCAACAGCAAGCGTTTCTATAACTGTCTCTCAGAGGGCTGAGCTGACCTGCCGCTGTCTGAGGAGGACAGGAGGAGAGGAGGAGGAGGAGGAAGAGAGGAGGAAACGGCAGTGTGACGACAAGGAGGAGGAGAAAGGAGGACCAGCCAAGAAGAGAGGTGAGAGGAGGAGGAGGAGGAGGACGAGGAGGACGAGGAGGAGGAGGAGGGAGAGGAGGAGGAGGTGGAGGAGGAGGAGGAGGGAGAGGAGGAGGAGGTGTACTAAAAGATGATGTTTTAACTCTGACAATCTTCTCAGTTGTTCTGGAGGAGGAGATCTGGAGACTCCACATGGAAAACGACAAGAAGGAGGAGACCATCGTCCAGCTAAGAGAAAGAGTGGAGATGAGGAAGGAGGAGCTGAGGAGACAGGAGGAGGAGGTGGAGAAGGAGAGAACGAGACTGGAGGAGGAGCTGAGGAGCAGGCAGGAGGAGGTGGAGAAGGAGAGGACGAGGCTGGAGGAGGAGCTGAGGAGCAGGCAGGAGGAGGTGGAGGAGCTGAAGAAGGAGCAGGTGTTGCTGGAGCAGAAGGTGCAGAAGCTGACAGGTAGGAGTTTAAAACTTACCTTTTGGACACATACTGGTCCTCTCCCAGTATAAATACTCCACCCCTTGCTGGAACCAGAAACCATGTGACGTTTAAGGCCGGTTCGTGTTTTGCTCTCATTGTTGCTTCTATATTTAACTTGTTGTTCAGTAACGTGCAGGAAGTCGTCGGCTGCGTTCAGACTGAAACCAGTCGTGTTTAAAACTATGAAACTGCCACCACGTGTTGGTGTGAGCGTGTTGTTAAAGTGCTGGTGAGACAATGAAATACGACCCAGCAGTCAGTAACAGATTATTGATCAGTTTATTGATCAGTTTATAGTAATCACAGACTAGAACACGTCTGTGTCTGCGGACCCCCGAAGTCTGTAAGGAACCTGCAAGTCCACATCTGAGGGCGGGAATCAAAGATGAACTCATGATACAGAAGCATCACGATGTTCTTCATGAAGAAATAATCTACGATATATCAAGATATATATATATATATATATACATATATATATATATATCAGGATATATATATATATATATATATATATATATATATATATTATAAAATACTCCATATATATATATATATATATATATATATGTATATATATCAGAATATCTGCAACTCAACAAGAAAAAAACAAAAAACTAGTTTCAAAGAGCAGGAAGTAGATAATGTGCAGTGTTTATAGACAGCATGTTAGTTTTACAGAAATGCAAAATATAATATGATTCTCAGTTTGTGTAAATATCAGCACACATCCTGAGGGCTTCATAACCCCCCTAATGCTGGTTGCCTCCCCCCCCAGCGGACCTGGACGAGTGTCCCGGCTGCGCCTCGCTGTTCGTGTCTCTGCAGTCGGATCAGAAGGAAACGTGCAGACTGACGAAGGAGAACAAAGCTCTGGTTAACGGCATCTTCCAGCTGCAGACAGAGGTACCACTCTTCTTCTACTCCAACATCCAAACAATATCAAACAATATCAAACAATATCAAACAATATCAAACATACAGACGGCTGACAAATTAAAGGACAAACCAACATAAAGTGTCTCAGTGAGGTGTTGGACCACCAGAACAGCTTCAGTCCACCTCGTTACTGATCCTACAGTCTCTGAACATCACTGTTCATAAAGATCTTCCTCATGTGGTGCTGTGATGATGGTGGTGGAGAGGATCAATAACATCATTGATCATGTGATGATGGTGGTGGAGAGGATCAATAACATCATTGATCATGTGATGATGGTGGTGGAGAGGAGGGGGTTAGGGTTAGGGTTAGGGTTAGTCAATAATCAATAATCGGTAGTCAATAATCAGTAATTAGGGGGGGGGGGGGGGGGACAGTAAACTCGGCAGCCACACATATCAATACATCTGAATACACCCCCGATGTTTTCACAGGTCATTTGTTAGTCTGTCGCTCCCGCCGCAGGAAATAATGGATTAATCCTGGAAAGATGTTGATGTAGCACTTCTCTCCTCCTCCGTAAGCAACACGGAGATTATTCGACCAATGAGAATTTATTCGGACGAGAGCATATCGACCCACTAATGGACCAGTTGACCGGCAGACTACAGCCCTACTGGTGACTGTGAAGGTCATAACATGTGATTCACATCATTTAATACTCATCAAACCATCATCGTCATCCTGGAAGAGACCACTCCCATCAGGACAGACACGTTTCATCACAGGATAAATTGATCAGCAGTGACTCTTCCCTCTAAGGGGACAAGTGGACCCAACCCATGCCAGCATAACAGAGCCCCCAGACCCCCTCACTGTAGGGGTCCAGCACTCAGACCTGGACTAGACCCCCTCACTATAGGGGTCCAGCACCCAGACCTGGACTAGACCCCCTCACTGTAGGGGTCCAGCACCCAGACCTGGACTAGACCCCCTCACTGTAGGAGTCCAGCACCCAGACCTGGACTAGACCCCCTCACTGTAGGGGTCCAGCACTCAGACCTGGACTAGACCCCCTCACTATAGGGGTCCAGCACTCAGACCTGGACTAGACCCCCTCACTGTAGGGGTCCAGCACTCAGACCTGGACTAGACCCCCTCACTGTAGGGGTCCAGCACCCAGACCTGGACTAGACCCCCTCACTGTAGGGGTCCAGCACCCAGACCTGGACTAGACCCCCTCACTGTAGGGGTCCAGCACTCAGACCTGGACTAGACCCCCTCACTAGGGATGCAAGATATTATCAGCACGTCATCGGTATCGGCCCGATAAAAGCTCTATAATGAAATATCGGCATCAGCCATTTCGGCCGATTTGTTGTCGTCTCCTCCGCCGCCTGACCGTGCTTCCCTCCACGGACTGTTTCACCCTGACGGTCCCGGTGTTTCCTCCGCAGGCTCCACTTCACTCAAGCAGCAGGTCTGACGGGCAGCTGATTGTGGAACTGTGATGAGGTCAGATGAGAAGGTGGTAGAGTGGTGACACGTGGAGGAAACACCGGGACCGTCAGGGTGAAACAGTCCGTCGAGGAGCTGCTGTGTTCGGCTGCACAGATAGGAAACACCTCGGCTGACAGGATGTACCGCTCTGTTTGGAAAAAGAATCTTTTTGGTTTATAACGGCGGTTGTCAACCAGCGTATCAGGTGCGTTACCGCCACCTTCTGCTCCGGATGAGGACCAGAGATTAAATCCTGCACATTAATCCTGTCTGTCTAATAAACTCAATGAAAACTCTACTGCTGCTCCCACTTGGCAGGTTCATTAAAGTTTTAATGCTGAGTTCCTGAAGTCCAGTCTTCCTCAGTTCTTCCTTCATATATTGTCTTTCTTGATCAGACTTACTGCAATCTATGCTGCATGCATAACAGTCTCCTCAGCCAGCTGGAAAAAAATATTTGGAAATATCAGATATCGGCAAAAAATCCAATAGCGTGCATCCCTACCCCTCACTCTAGCAGTCCAGCATTGAGACCTGGACCAGACCCCCGCACTATAGGGGTCGGGTATTCAGACCTGGACCAGACCCCCTCACTATAGGGGTCGGGTATTCAGACCTGGACCAGACCCCCTCACTATAGGGGTCGGGTATTCAGACCTGGACCAGACCCCCTCACTACAGGGGTCCAGCATTGAGACCTGGACCAGACCCCCTCACTATAGGGGTCCGGTATTCAGACCTGGACCAGACCCCCTCACTATAGGGGTCCGGTATTCAGACCTGGACTGGTCTCTAGGTGTCACCACACGTGCACTCGCCCACCTTCTCATCTGACCTCATCACAGTTCCACATCTCTGTAGACCAGAGCCTGGATGGTTTTTGCACCAGTGAACCCTCAGACATGCATTCATGTTTGTAATGAGAGGTTTATGTGCTGCAGCCTGCTGGACGTCCTCGCTGACAGTCTGATCTCGTCCTGCAGTGATATTCAGTCGCCTGAGGAAGAGTTGCTCTTCTGTTTT
The DNA here is from genome assembly GCF_910596095.1 of Thunnus maccoyii. Lineage (NCBI taxonomy): Eukaryota > Metazoa > Chordata > Actinopteri > Scombriformes > Scombridae > Thunnus > Thunnus maccoyii. The sequence goes on along the minus strand of NC_056552.1, from coordinate 55,679 downwards.
TCCTCACACAAATGCACAAGCATCATGGTCATCACACATGCTGTCGACCAGTTTCTGCTCCTGTTTACTGATGTCTTTCCTTCCTAAATGCAGATGTCACTTTAGTCACTGTTCTTATTGAAACATGAGCCATCTGCGCCCCAACAATGAACTCTTTCACTTACATGTTCTCCTTTTGCCATCTTGATATAAAATCAGAATCAACTGGACCTGCTCAGTATTTGGAGAAGGTCTGAAGACATTAGAAACAAAGTAACAGCCAAACATGGTCAACGTAAAGGTTAGATCATCTGCAAAGAGCTCGATGTCCCTGTGACCACTGCTGCTGATATTATTAAGAAGTTTAAGGCTGATGGAGCTGCAGCCGACATCTCTGGACGTGGTCACAAGAGGAAAACTGTTTGAATGGTGGAGAAAGAACCAAAGAAAACTTCAACACAGATTCAAGCTGATCAAGTTCAAGGTACAATAGTTTCACTGTCTGAATGAAAACGGGCTCCGTGGTAGAAGACCCAGGAAGACCCCACTTCTAAGAGGGAGACACAACAAAGCCAGACTGGACTTTCACACCAACCCAGATGCTTACAGAAGAAAAGATGAAGCCTTCAAAGAAAAGAGCAGCATGTCTACTGTGAAACATGGAGGAGGCTCCGTGATGTTTTGGGTTGTTTTGCTGCTTCATGAATCTGTGCAGAACAATGAAATCAGACTATCGAGGCATTTTGGAGGGAAACATGCAGCTCAGTGTCAGAATGAGTCTTCCAGCAGGATAATGACCCCAAACATACATCAAAACGCAGCCAAGAGAGGATGAGAAGAAAACATTGGAGCGTTTTGAAGCGGCTGCTATGAGTCCTGATCTGTGAAGAGGAGTCTGGACCACCAGTGAAGAAGAGTAGAAACCTGATTCAGAGTTACAGGAAGAGCTTGACTCCAAAGGCTGAGCTACTAAATATTAAGTTAATGATCAATATTTATATTTTTGGCCATTTTCATTTGTTTTATTGTATTAAATGATGTGTTATGACATACATTATATTTATTGATTATTTCTAGGTGACAGGGCTCCAGAAGCAGCTCAGAGAGCGGACTGACAGGACCGACAGCCTATCAGAGCAGCTCAACACCTCAAAAACCCGCGTCCAGGACCTGGAGAGCCAATCAGAGGAGAAGGCCAACATCATCAAGAGTCTGACACAAGAAGTGGAGCATCTTAGACAGGAAGTCAAGGTTCTCTTTCTTCTTCTCTTTGATTGATTGATTGATTGATCTGCAGCGATTCACAAATTCAACAGGAGGGGCGGAGCAGCGGCGCTGTTGAACAGATGATTGATTGATGAATTGTTTCAGGAGGGGGAGGGGCGGAGCAGCGGTGGCGTTTTCCACGCCACCATGGAGCAGCTGAAGAAGGAGAGCCAGGCAGCGCTGGAGAGATCGGCTCAGAAATCCCATCAGATGGAGGAACTGCAGAGAGAGAAGATCCAGCTGGAGGAGACGCTGACTCACAGGTACACCTGTCGCTGATCAGGTTGTATTGATCATATATGTAGCCTGGACAAATAACATATTTTGGTGATTGAAGTAATGTAAAAACAGCTTCTCTAGGATATAGAAGAAAACAATATTCAGTAATTAGTAATTAGTAGTCAATAATCAATAATCGGTAGTCAATAATCAGTAATTAGTAGTCAATAATCAGTAGTCAATAATCAGTAATCAGTAGTCATTAAGGTCTAACGAGCTGGGACTTCAGAACTCTCATCGTGCCACAATGATGTTTTATTTTTTTAATTAAAGTCAGTAATGATGCATTAATGTTTGCTGATATTGTGTTTTATGTTCCACATCCTGGAGAAGCTGTTTACATCATTTCACTCTCCTCCTGCAGTGAGAACACGTGTCACCGGCTCCGACAGGAGTTAGCCAATCAAAAGGCAGAATTCTCTCGTCAGCTGCAGAGCCTCAGGGCGGAGCTTGAGTCTGAGGGCGGAGCTCTGCGAGGGAGACTGGAGGAGAAAGAGAGACAAGGTGAGAATTTAAACTTCATATTGAAGTAATCATCGTCTGATGTCATTTCCTCTATTAATCAATAAAACGTCTGATATTAGTGATGCATATAAATCACTTCATCACCTTCATCAGTTAACTGTCAGATATGTGAAGGGACAGCAGGTGCGTGTAAAGGGTTCTTCTTCTTGTGATTCTGTTATTTATTTCCTGTTCTGATGTCGGAGGTTAAACAAGGTCAAAGTTCAGAAACTTGATGTAAACATTTGTAGAAATGCTGCCTGCAAGTCAAAACTCAGGGCTTCGACCGGCGCTGAACACGTCAGCTCATCACATGTCCATAAACATGTTGCATACATTTATTAACTGTGTGTGTGTTGAAGCAGAGCTGCATGGACTTCTGTCAGAGAAGCAGAATCTTCTAGAAGAAAGTCTCAGACAGATGGAGATCGTCAGACGAGGTGAAATAACGTTTTATTGATGAGATGAATCTGAACTCTGAGATGTTTGGTTCATTTCTGTTTCTTCTCTCTGACAGAGCTGGAGCGTCTGAAGGAGAACCTGCAGACGAAGGAGGAGGAGGAGGAGAACCTGCAGACGAAGGAGGAGGAGGAGAACCTGCAGACGAAGGAGGAGGAGGAGAACCTGCAGACGAAGGAGGAGGAGGAGGAGAACCTGCAGATGAAGGAGGAGGAGGACCTGCAGATGAAGGAGGAGGAGGACCTGCAGATGAAGGAGGAGGAGGAGAACCTGCAGAGGGAAGAGGAGGAGGAGAACCTGCAGACAAAGGAGGAGGAGGAGAACCTGCAGAAGAGGGAGGAGGAGGAGGAGAACCTGCAGAAGAGGGAGGAGGAGGAGAAGGAGAATCTGCAGGGGAGGGAGGAGGTGGAGGATGAGGGGAAGCTGTCAGTGGTGGAGGAGCTGAAGCAGGAGATTCAGAGACTGCAGGAGAGGAGGGAGGAGCAGGGGAGGAGCAGGAGGAGGAGCAGAGAGTTTGAGGCTGTGAAGAGAGAGATGGAGAGACTGCAGAGACTGAAGGAGGAGAGAGAGACTCAAACACAGGTGAGAATCAGATAAACACTGGAGCTCCTTTCACACCTGAACCCTGAAAAACCCTGAAAAACCCTGAAAAGACCCAATAACTAACCTGATAACTAACCTGATAACTAACCCTGATAACTAACCCTAACCCTGATAAACCAGATAACTGACCCTGATAACTAACCCTGATAACTAACCTGATAACTAACCTGATAACTAACCTGATAACTAACCCTCATAACTAACCCTAACCCTGAAAGACCCTGAAAAGACCTGATAACTAACCTGATAACTAACCCTGATAACTAACCTGATAACTAACCCTGATAACTAACCTGATAACTAACCCTCATAACTAACCCTGATAACTAACCCTGATAACTAACCCTAACCCTGAAAAACCCTGAGAAACCTGATAACTAACCCTAACCCTGATAAACCAGATAACTGACCCTGATAACTAACCTGATAACTAACCCTGATAACTAACCTGATAACTAACCCTAACCCTGATAAACCAGATAACTGACCCTGATAACTAACCTGATAACTAACCCTGATAACTAACCTGATAACTAACCCTCATAACTAACCCTAACCCTGAAAAACCCTGAAAAACCCTGAAAAGACCTGATAACTAACCTGATAACTAACCCTGATAACTAACCTGATAACTAACCCTGATAACTAACCTGATAACTAACCCTCATAACTAACCCTGATAACTAACCCTCATAACTAACCCTAACCCTGAAAAACCCTGAAAAACCTGATAACTAACCCGATAACTAACCCTAACCCTGAAAAACCCTGAAAAACCCGATAACTGACCCTGATAACTAACCCTGATAACTAACCCTGACCCTGAAAAACCTGATAACTAACCCTGACAACTAACCCTAACCCTGAAAAATCCTGAAAAACCCTGAAAAACCTGATAACTAACCCGATAACTAACCCTAACCCTGAAAAACCCTGAAAAGACCCGATAACTAACCCTGATAACTAACCTGATAACTAACCCTAACCCTGATAAACCAGATAACTGACCCTGATAACTAACCATAACCCTGATAAACCAGATAACTGACCCTGATAACTAACCATAACCCTGATAAACCAGATAACTGACCCTGATAACTAACCCTAACCCTGATAAACCAGATAACTGACCCTGATAACTAACCCTGATAACTAACCCTGATAACTAACGCTAACCCTGATAAACCAGATAACTGACCCTGATAACTAACCATAACCCTGATAAACCAGATAACTGACCCTGATAACTAACCATAACCCTGATAAACCAGATAACTGACCCTGATAACTAACCATAACCCTGATAAACTTGATAACTAACCCGATAACTAACCTTAACCCTGAAAAACCCTGAAAAGACCCGATAACTAACCCTGATAACTAACCCTGATAACTAACCCTGACCCTGAAAAACCCTGAAAAACCCGATAACTAACCCTGATAACTAACCCTAACCCTGATAACTAACCCTGATAAACCAGATAACTGACCCTGATAACTAACCATAACCCTGATAAACCAGATAACTGACCCTGATAACTAACCATAACCCTGATAAACCACATAACTAACCCCGATAACTGACCCTGATAACTAACCCTAACCCTGAAAAACTTGATAACTAACCCAATAACTAACCTTAACTCTGAAAAACCCTGAAAAGACCCGATAACTAACCCTGATAACTAACCCTGATAACTAACCCTAACCCTGAAAAACCCTGAAAAACCCGATAACTAACCCTGATAACTAACCCTAACCCTGATAAACCAGATAACTGACCCTGATAACTAACCCTGATAACTAACCATAACCCTGATAAACCAGATAACTGACCCTGATAACTAACCATAACCCTGATAAACCAGATAATTAACCCTGATAACTAACCCTGATAACTAACCCTGATAACTAACCCTAACCCTGATAAACCAGATAACTGACCCTGATAACCCCGATAACTAACCCCGATAACTAACCCCAATAACTAACCCCGATAACTAACCCTGATAACTAACCCTGATAACTAACCCTAACCCTGATAAACCAGATAACTGACCCTGATAACTAACCATAACCCTGATAAACCAGAAAACTGACCCTGATAACTAACCATAACCCTGATAAACCAGATAACTAACCCTGATAACTAACCCTGATAACTAACCCTGATAACTAACCCTGATAACTAACCCTAACCCTGATAAACCAGATAACTGACCCTGATAACTAACCATAACCCTGATAAACCAGATAACTAACCCTGATAATCAACCCTAACCCTGAAAAACCCTGAAAAACCAGATAACTAATCCTGATAACTAACCCTAACCCTGATAAACCAGATAACTGACCCTGATAACTAACCCTGATAACTAACCCTAACCCTGATAAACCAGATAACTGACCCTGATAACTAACCATAACCCTGATAAACCAGATAACTGACCCTGATAACTAACCATAACCCTGATAAACCAGATAATTAACCCTGATAACTAACCCTGATAACTAACCCTGATAACTAACCCTAACCCTGATAAACCAGATAACTGACCCTGATAACCCCGATAACTAACCCCGATAACTAACCCCAATAACTAACCCCGATAACTAACCCTGATAACTAACCCTGATAACTAACCCTAACCCTGATAAACCAGATAACTGACCCTGATAACTAACCATAACCCTGATAAACCAGAAAACTGACCCTGATAACTAACCATAACCCTGATAAACCAGATAACTAACCCTGATAACTAACCCTGATAACTAACCCTGATAACTAACCCTAACCCTGATAAACCAGATAACTGACCCTGATAACTAACCATAACCCTGATAAACCAGATAACTAACCCTGATAATCAACCCTAACCCTGAAAAACCCTGAAAAACCAGATAACTAATCCTGATAACTAACCCTAACCCTGATAAACCAGATAACTGACCCTGATAACTAACCCTGATAACTAACCCTAACCCTGATAAACCAGATAACTGACCCTGATAACTAACCATAACCCTGATAAACCAGATAACTGACCCTGATAACTAACCATAACCCTGATAAACCGATAACTGACCCTGATAACTAACCATAACCCTGATAAACCACATAACTAACCCCGATAACTAACCCTGATAACTAACCCTAACCCTGAAAAACTTGATAACTAACCCGATAACTAACCTTAACCCTGAAAAACCCTGAAAAGACCCGATAACTTACCCTGATAACTAACCCTAACCCTGAAAAACCCGATAACTGACCCTGATAACTAACCATAACCCTGATAAACCAGATAACTGACCCTGATAACTAACCATAACCCTGATAAACCAGATAACTGACCCTGATAACTAACCATAACCCTGATAAACCAGATAACTAACCCCGATAACTAACCCCGATAACTAACCCTGATAACTAACCCTGATAACTAACCATAACCTTGATAAACCAGATAACTAACCCCGATAACTAACCCTGATAACTAACCTGATAACTAAACTATTCTGTAACACTTTGCTTTCCTGATCACTTCCTGAAAGACGCTGCTGTTCTTCTGTTGATTCCTCAGTGAGCGTTTCGTCTCTCGGTCTTTTACTTAGAGTTTTTAAGAAAGATTCTAATATTCTGATCTGTAGTTGGACACAAAAGTTCACACCTAAAATTAATCTGTCACTTAAAGAATTGTTTTTTGATTTTCCTTTTGAAATTCATCAATTATGTCTACTGTGTACTATGATGATGATCAATTATGTCTACTGTGTACTATGATGATGATCAATTATGTCTACTGTGTACTATGATGATGATCAATTATGTCTACTGTGTACTATGATGATGATCAATTATGTCTACTGTGTACTATGATGAGCGGGAGCTTCCCTGTGTCTCCAGTCAGTGTTAGCATGCTAATGTTAGCAGAGCTGAGACAATCACCAGATGATTTTCTGATAATTGATCAGTCATTTAAAGCTGAGTGCAGGACTTTTGTCTCCTACTTCTGGCAGAAGTAGGAGACAAAAGAACCTCCTTCCTGCAGCCGTCAGATCATCGAGTTCATCTCTTTGTCTTGTTTTGTTTCCAGTTGGCAACCTCTACTTCTTCTTCTCTGTTTACTAGCAGATCATTTAAGTGTATTCTGCCATCTTCTGATGAAACGATGCGCAGCTTAGTTTGCTTTTGCTTCAAATCCGTTGATGGAAATGCTCCCAACTCACATTTTCCTTTTGCAACATTTCAAAAGTTTGTTTAAAATTGTGAAACTCGGCTCATAACAGCAGCGTTACGGTCAGGCTGCGGCTCCAGAGGATCAGCTGGTTGTCCTGTAACCGTTAGATCGGTGGTTTGATCCTCAAAGTGTCCTCGAGAAAGATGCTGAACCATCGGTGTGTCTGTGTGGGTGTGTGTGTCTGTGTGTGTGTGTGTGTGTGTGTGTGTAGAGCATGCTCAGGTCTGGTGGGCGTGTCCAACAGACTGTTCCTGCGTCTCCTCTGAGGTCCAACATGGCTGACAGGAAGAAAACCCCCAAAACTTGTGGGAGGAAGAGGAAGAGCTGTGAGGTGCAGGTCTGTGATTCATGTTGTTAAAGGAACATTTCATCATTTTTAAAGGATCATTCTGCTGATTTTCATCAGTTTTCTTCCTGTTTGGATCTAATAACAAGTATTATATGTGTGTATCAAAGCCTGATATCTGATTCCGCTGTTGTTGTCCAGTTTGTGGACTAACCCCTAACCCCCCTCTCATCTACCTGAAGTTCATTGTTTCAGTTATTATTAGTAGTCATATTTCTATTATTAATTCTATTATTATTGCTGTTATTCTGCTTCTCTGTGTCTCCGTCCTTCTTTCTCTCTCAACCCAACCGGTTGAGGCAGACGGCGCCACCTAGAGTCCGGTTCTGCTGGAGGTTTCTTCCCGTTAAAGGGGAGGTTGTCCTGCTGCTGCTCTGTTGGGTCTCTGTAGATTAAAGAGTTCGGTCTAGATGCTCTATGTGGAACGAGACCTGAGATCACTTCTGTTGGGATTTAGCGCTTATAAATAAAACTGAACTGAATTGAAGTGAATGAATTCCTACTAAAATCACACCTGTGTGTTTCAGGACCTGGTGTTCAGTGAGAACAAGAGAAACAGACTGAGAGGAAACACACGAAACAACAAACAGGTGAGTTTCTGTTGAGTTACCGCTAGTGGAAAAAGGTTTCAGAGTCACAGATCTGCTCTTCTTTATTCCACACATTCGTCTTCCGTTATGCTTTTTATGCAGCAGCTGGAAACAGGTAGTGACATCATTCAGTGTGAAGAGATTGTTACCTCCAATAAACCTCCATAAATCCACTTAGAAAGCTTTGTTCAGTATCACAGTAATCCAGTGACAGTTGTCTGTTCATCCATTTACGCTGCTAACAGCTGATTGATTGATTGATTGGCTTTAAATGGAGACAGTTACTGTTTCCGGTGTGGTTAAATATGTGAATCTCTGTCTTCCTCTGTGGTGAAGGAGCAGAAAGACGGGACTCTTCAGAAGATTGGAGAGTTGATCCACAGCTCGCCCTCCATCCTGAGCAGCAAAGGTGAGTCATGTGATTCCCTGTGAATATAATTATACAAGTTATACAAGTTAAAATCACATTTGTGATTAGGAGTCGGACTTCCTCAGTGTTAAACAGACCAGGTGTCGCCAAACCGGCCGGAACTGAAATCTGACTGGATCATAAAAGACGCGTTTCCTGTTTGTCTCAACACAACCAGATAAAGTTGTTTTCCTGTAAATAAGCAGCCGGAGAGACGGAGGGAGACGTGTCTTTCTCTTTGACCTTTTAGAAACAAAAGCCAACATCTGCCTCTGACCGCTCCAGCTGTGCTGTGATTGGCTGTTAGTGTGGTTGGACTCACAGCGGGAGGCAGCTGAGGGCGCTGCTCCGCTCAGTCTGTGAAGGTTGTTTAAAGTGTTTGTTTCACGTTAGCAGACGTTACTGCACCAGCAGAGGGAAACACTGGACTGTTTTTGGGTCTGTTTGTTTTCTGATCTTCTTCTTCTTCTGTAGCTAAAACCATCATCGGTCTGGTCAGCGGACACCCGGTGGAGAAAGAGACGGTTACTGCGGCAACCAAACCCAGACGAGGACGGAGGAAGCTTTATAAGACGGGCGTCTCGTCTCCGCTGCTCGACTCTCCACACCAGGTCAGTGTGTAGAGCTGCAACAATTAATCAATTAGTCAATCAACAGAAAAATAATCTCCAACTACTCGGATAATAAATTTGTTTTGAATCATTTTTTAAGAAGAAAAGTCCAAATTCTCTGATTGCAGCTTGTTAAATGTGAATATTTTCTGGTTTCTCTCTGTGACAGTAAACTGAAGATCTTTGTAGACGTCGACTTTAGGAAACATTGATCCCCATTTTTCACCATTTGGACCAAACAAGTAATCAATTAATCAAGAAAATGATCAGCAGATTAATCAATAATGAAAATAATTGTTAACTGCATCTCTAATTAGCAGCTGTCTCTCGGTTTAACGGGTTTATCACAAAGCTGGCTCACTTTTAACGGGGATAAATCACCATGGTAACTAATGCTAAACAGTTAATCTGAGCTGACCAATCGGATCACTGGAAACAGAAGTCCTGAGTTTACAAGATCAATATATATTTTTATTGGTCATTCTGGTTTGAACAGTTAATGATCAGCTGCAGTTTCTGTCATCATAAAAAGATTTTACTGTGATCAATAACTAAACACAATCAATAAAAATAAACTTCTGTTGTCTTTTATTAATATTTAATTCCAGTTGGACAGTTCATCTGTTGAACTTCACCAACACACAGCAGCTCATTTTACACACTTTCATTGTGTTTATGTAGTTTAATGGTTGAGTATAGATCCAGTATCTCAGTGTGAACACGTGTTAAACTGGTTGAGTGTAGATCCAGTATCTCAGTGTGAACACGTGTTAAACTGGTTGAGTATAGATCCAGTATCTCAGTGTGAAAACGTGTTAAACTGGTTGAGTATAGATCCAGTATCTCAGTGTGAACACGTGTTAAACTGGTTGAGTATAGATCCAGTATCTCAGTGTGAACACGTGTTAAACTGGTTGAGTATAGATCCAGTATCTCAGTGTGAACACGTGTTAAACTGGTTGAATATAGATCCAGTGTCTCAGTGTGAACACGTGTTAAACTGGTTGAGTATAGATCCAGTATCTCAGTGTGAACACGTGTTAAACTGGTTGAGTGTAGATCCAGTGTCTCCGTGTGAACACGTGTTAAACTGGTTGAGTATAGATCCAGTATCTCAGTGTGAACATGTGTTAAACTGGTTGAGTATAGATCCAATATCTCAGTGTGAACACGTGTTAAACTGGTTGAGTATAGATCCAGTATCTCAGTGTGAACATGTGTTAAACTGGTTGAGTGTAGATCCAGTATCTCAGTGTGAACACGTGTTAAACTGGTTGAGTGTAGATCCAGTGTCTCCGTGTGAACACGTGTTAAACTGGTTGAGTATAGATCCAGTATCTCAGTGTGAACATGTGTTAAACTGGTTGAATATAGATGTATCTCAGTGTGAACACATGTTAAACTGGTTGAGTATAGATCCAGTATCTCAGTGTGAACACATGTTAAACTGGTTGAGTATAGATCCAGTATCTCAGTGTGAACACGTGTTAAACTGGTTGAATATAGATCCAGTGTCTCAGTGTGAACACGTGTTAAACTGGTTGAGTGTAGATCCAGTGTCTCCGTGTGAACACGTGTTAAACTGGTTGAGTATAGATCCAGTATCTCAGTGTGAACATGTGTTAAACTGGTTGAATATAGATGTATCTCAGTGTGAACATGTGTTAAACTGGTTGAGTATAGATCCAGTATCTCAGTGTGAACATGTGTTAAACTGGTTGAGTATAGATCCAGTGTCTCAGTGTGAACACATGTTAAACTGGTTGAGTATAGATCCAGTATCTCAGTGTGAACACGTGTTAAACTGGTTGAATATAGATCCAGTGTCTCAGTGTGAACACGTGTTAAACTGGTTGAGTATAGATCCAGTATCTCAGTGTGAACACGTGTTAAACTGGTTGAGTATAGATCCAGTATCTCAGTGTGAACACGTGTTAAACTGGTTGAGTATAGATCCAGTATCTCAGTGTGAACACGTGTTAAACTGGTTGAATATAGATCCAGTGTCTCAGTGTGAACACGTGTTAAACTGGTTGAGTATAGATCCAGTATCTCAGCGTGAACACGTGTTAAACTGGTTGAGTATAGATCCAGTATCTCAGCGTGAACACGTGTTAAACTGGTTGAGTATAGATCCAGTATCTCAACGTGAACACGTGTTAAACTGGTTGAGTATAGATCCAGTATCTCAGCGTGAACACGTGTTAAACTGGTTGAATATAGATCCAGTATCTCAGTGTGAACACATGTTAAACTGGTTGAATATAGATGTATCTCAGTGTGAACATGTGTTAAACTGGTTGAGTATAGATCCAGTATCTCAGTGTGAACATGTGTTAAACTGGTTGAGTATAGATCCAGTATCTCAGTGTGAACACGTGTTAAACTGGTTGAGTATAGATCCAGTATCTCAGTGTGAACACGTGTTAAACTGGTTGAGTATAGATCCAGTATCTCAGTGTGAACATGTGTTAAACTGGTTGAATATAGATGTATCTCAGTGTGAACATGTGTTAAACTGGTTGAATATAGATGTATCTCAGTGTGAACATGTGTTAAACTGGTTGAGTATAGATCCAGTATCTCAGTGTGAACACGTGTTAAACTGGTTGAGTATAGATCCAGTATCTCAGTGTGAACACGTGTTAAACTGGTTGAGTATAGATCCAGTATCTCAGTGTGAACACGTGTTAAACTGGTTGAGTATAGATCCAGTATCTCAGTGTGAACACGTGTTAAACTGGTTGAGTATAGATCCAGTATCTCAGTGTGAACACGTGTTAAACTGGTTGAGTACAGATCCAGTGTCTCAGTGTGAACACGTGTTAAACTGGTTGAGTACAGATCCAGTGTCTCAGTGTGAACACGTGTTAAACTGGTTGAGTACAGATCCAGTATCTCAGTGTGAACACGTGTTAAACTGGTTGAGTACAGATCCAGTATCTCAGTGTGAACATGTGTTAAACTGGTTGAGTACAGATCCAGTATCTCAGTGTGAACACGTGTTAAACTGGTTGAGTATAGATCCAGTGTCTCAGTGTGAACACGTGTTAAACTGGTTGAGTATAGATCCAGTGTCTCAGTGTGAACACGTGTTAAACTGGTTGAGTACAGATCCAGTATCTCAGTGTGAACACGTGTTAAACTGGTTGAGTATAGATCCAGTATCTCCGTGTGGTTCTGATCCGTATGAACACGTTAGTGTTGGCAGTGAAGATGTAAACAAACGTTTTGTTGCTTGTTTGTGTTTGAGTGAGAAAAGTATTGATGACGTTTGAAGGCTGCAGTCATTGAATGCTTTCTGTGTGAAGAGTTTGAACATGTGGACTCAGTATTGATCCTGCAGGAAACTGATCAGAAACATCTGTAAATACATCATCCATGGTTTTGATGACATCACATGAACGCGCTCATTCCTGGAAGCGAATTAACGGATCCGATCGATGAGCGGCGTCATGTTAGACATCCAGCCGAGCTCGGGTGTGTGTGTGTCGTGTTTAACGGTGTGTAACGTCGTGTTTTGTGTGTTCAGATGTCGGCAGCAGCAGAGGAAAAGGAAAGCGATCACCTCATCATCAAAAGACAGCTGCGCTCCAAGACCTGCAGGAAGTGACATCATCATGATGTGACGACACTACAGTGAATCTGTTTAATTTGTAAATATTTGTACAGTTTCTGTCTGATTTTAGTTCTTTAGTTTTTGTGATTTGAGGATCATTTTTGTTGCTGGGGATCAATAAAGAGCTGAAGAGCAACAATTAAAAATGAAATGAATTCCTGCCTGCTTCACTTTACCGCTGGAAAATGTCTCTACGGTGGCTGAGAAGGTCCAAAAGTCTCAAACAATCTGCTAACTCAGGAAACAGCAATGAGACTTTTAACTTCAAAACACTTTAACGAGTGAAAAACAGAAATATTCCTTATCGGTTAACAGTTCATGACTTTACATAACGATGTATTAATTATAATATTTGTATATTAGTAGGAATATATTTAACAGAGAGATACAGGATGATGCATAAATTATTTGCACAAGATTCAAATTGACAGACGAGATTAATTAAGATTCTGACGCAGGAAGTTTTATTGCGATGTTAAATTTTAGTCCAGGTGCAGAAAAGTGAAGCGTCACCTGTTCTGGGACTCGCTGTCATTTCCCTCTGAGTTGATTGGAGGATGATTCAGATCATGTGTTGTGCAGGGTTAGGGGACTTGGATCAGCTGGGTTTGTTCCCCTCTTGACCAATCAGGGTGTGAGGAGAGAAACTGTACATCCTGGTCACTCTGATCTTTCCTGGACTTGCTGCAGACCTCATTTGAGCAGAAACTGGTCTGTTCAGACCCTTTTAGTCTTCCTTGCTGTCGTTTTCTGAGTGAAGGTAACTTTGAGCCTTTCATGAGTGAACATTAACAACCAACTCACCTGCATCAGGGCAAAAAAAACAACCTTTATACATTATTATCAGGGAAGCATTTCTTTATTAAGGAGACATTTTTCATTGTGAGGTTGTTTCTCCAAGTAAATGTTTTTGTATTTTTTATGTGGTCGGGAACTGATTCTATTGTGATTTGTTGTCAACAGAAAATTATTTTGATAACTGGCTGAAGTTATATTTTATTTGGAGCTTTTCAGTCATGACGAACCAAGAAATAATGAAACATCTATAAACAGTCAATCATTTTTACACCTAGAAAAAAAACTGCAATACATAAAATGAAAAAACAACAATTTGAGTCATAAATCATTATGTCTGATGTCATCACCAATAAAACTCCATAAATCCAGTTAGAAGCCAAAGAAAGAAAAAGCTGCTTCAGTATCGCAGTGATCCAGTGACGGTTGTCTGTTCATCCATGTTACACTGCAGACGGCTGATGGTCCAAAGTTCAGCTTGTTTGATAAACAAAAACATTGTTTTTCATGTGACTTAAAAAAAACAAAAATTCACCTGATTTTCCTGTTTTCGTCTTCAAATCGGCAACTGGAATATAAATTAAACCAAAACCAGAAAGAGTTCCTTCCTTTGTAGCTCAACCAGGAAACACTGTCAATAAACATTCATTAATATGAACTGAATATCTGGTCTTGATTAAATAATCAATGATGTTAAGCTGATTTCCAGTGTACAGTGTTTATCTGTTGAGCTGCAGTAGAAGGATCAGAATAAAACGACTGTAACATTGAAAGATTTCTGCTTGACTTTATTAAATACTTGCAGGGATCATCTGCATTAAGAGAGACGCTGTGCACATTTACGCACGAGACACAGCAGCAACTTTACTATTTAAATCTTCACACGGAAAGCGGCAACACAATAATGTTTTATGTATATTTGTTCATCCTGTTATCAAACAAGTTGAACAGATGTTTGGACGGAGGAACACGGACCCACAGTCTGGATCAACCAGAACAACTTTAAAGCACAAACAAGTCAACATTTCAAGGTGTTAACTGAGTTGTGTGGTGGTTGTTAAGCTGTTATATGCACAAGATAATAATAAATCATCATCTGCATATTAACCAGAACACAGAAGATATGAGTCAGATGATGTTTTTAATTCATCATGTTTGAAACTTCAGAATGATGATATGTACAGTAGTAACATGTTCTGTTTATCTTTCATACATTTAACATTTATTTTCATACTATAATTGGGATTCAGGAGGGTGAGTGTGAGCAATAATTCTCAATGTGATAATTTCGTTTCAGTTTTGTGACAGTAGCCTATTTTCCTTTTTTAAATTCTATTCTGACCTTTTAGTAACGAAGTGATATTTTTCACTGTGTTGTGCACATTTATATAACCTGCAAGAAACAACACGGTAAGAACTACCGGGGGACGTATGTAAGTTGTGTTTTTTTTGTCGTCCGTCTTCAGAACATTGTAGTTTCACCACAGCAGACCCTCGTCAATAACATCCGCCATCACATGATGATGTAGTCCAGCGTGAGTGCAGTCAGACTCAGCACCGCGGTTGTCTTTTCCTAAGTCCTCATGAATTCTCCTTCACATCTTTCCTTGACCTTGTGATGTTTTCCATCGAGGTCAAGGATTAGTGGTTAGGAAAAGACGATAGGAGAGATTTTATATATATATATGTATACACACACATACATATATATATATACTGCATCTCAAACATTGTCATTGGCTATATGCTCATAGCATAGATAGATAGATAATCAATGGAGTTAAGCCGCTGTGCCTCATACACGTGTACAGCATCTGTCTTAATGTGGAAACGCAGTCACCGTTTCATCTGCTTGAGTTTATCATTTCATAAACATCATTTAATCATTTATCATTTAATCTTTCAGTGTTACAGTCGTTTTAGTACCAAATTCCCTCTTTTTGTTATGATCCTTCCACTGCAGCTCAACAGGGAAACAAAAAGCGGGAAGCAGCCTAACTTTATTTAAATCTCCAGACAGGCCAGCAGGACCAGTCAGGAACTAATGTTAATTAATTTTAATTGATACAGGATCATAACAAAAAGAGAATTTGACACCATAAAAAATACTTTAATGTTGAAAGATATCTGTTTGAGGTTATTAACCACCTGCAATCATCAATTTTTGTTATTTTTTAATTCACATGAAAAACATAAAAACAAAAAAAATGCAAAGTATATTTGTTTATATTTATTATAAGTTGAACACAGCTTTGGATGGAGGGGACACGGACCGCTTTGGATATGTAACGTGTTTTTAATTGTTTGAGTTTGTGAATGGTGCGTTGCTTGGTCGCTTTAAATATGACAGAACTGTGTTTTTGCTTTGAAGTTATCTCCTTTCCTTTTGTAAAGGATGGTCAAGTGTACTGATGCTAAAGGAGATTAGAAAGGAAGCTTTGAAGCACCTTTCCTCAGCAGTTAGAGAACTGGACCAGCTCTTATCATGGCTGCCACTTAGGCACGTCCGGGTGAGTTCACTCAGGAACCTTCCTGAACAAAATGATGGTTAGGGTTAGGGGGGCGGTTATTCGACCGCAGCCTATTTGACCTGCAGCTGACATTACAACAGACCATCTGATGAGCTTTCTGGGCTCTTTTAGTGTTTCTGTGGTTTGGTTGGTTTAAACAGGCTGATATGTTGCTGTCAGCATGTTTCCATCTGTCAGATCAGTAAAAAAAAAAAGACTCATCCCATATGAAAATAATTGTTAGTTGCAAGTGTTGTAAAGGTTATACATGTTTAAGTAAAATGTGATTTATGTGGAGCAACACTGAAAGGGAATCAGCTGGTTTCAAGGAAATGTGATTAGAGGATTTAAGTTGCAACAGAAAACATCAGGTCTTCTGAGAAAAAGTGTCTGACATATTTTAATCAAAACTTTTATGAATCTATTCAGAATTCAGTGTTTAATTCTTTAAATGTGAAGCTTTAATCTGAGAGGATTTAAAATAAACAGGAAACAGATGTGGCTTTGACAGAATGTGCTTTAATTTACTGACTTTTACAAAGAAAACAACAAACTTCATGTTTTTCTGAAACGATGGACATCTGTAACAATCTTAAGACGACACACTGAAATGTTTTAAAGTGACATACAGGTGGAAGAGAAAACGCAAGATACAGTCGATCCATGAGAACAGACAGAGTCTAACGCTTCATTTAACCAGGTTTATGTTTTCATTACAGTCACTGTTTCTGTAACTTAAAGCACATGAAAACTCATCTGTAGTGCATGAAATATTCATGATCTAAGAAGCAGAAATCACAGTTTAAAAACCATCTTTAGATATATTTAAGTTTAATGGGCACAAACTTGGGAAATTTGATCTTATTTGATCGGCTCAGAGGAAAAACAAACTTGTGCAAAAGAACAAAACCAAGTTCAGTTCAGGACATCATCGCTGAAAAGAAGACGCTTCTTAGACTCAATAGGAACACGTCTGAACTCTCTAACCTGCAGACAGTTTGTTTCTGTGTTAATCAATACCTGAGTTAGGAACTGAACACGTCATTGGTCGTCTGACCTTCACTGAAAACATGAAACTATTCTCCTGACAGACACGAGTCCATCTTCCCATCAGCAGCAGCACCAAACAACTACATCAAGTCCTGACACGTTCAACTTGTTCATAAGACTAATTAATAACTGACACAATCAACCCTTTCATAAAACTAATCAATAACTGAATGATCAAGGCTTCTTTTCCAAAAACTACATAAAACATATTTGGCTTCATTCTTTTGTTTTGTTTCTTTGAGCTGAGATCAGAGAATCATTTTGGACGTCTTACTTTGAGAAATATTTACATTTTCCTATAAAACCATTTTTTAAATTAAACTATAGAGAAGTTCTCAAATGTTAAATGTCTGAACATAAGCAGCCGCACAAGAACTTTCTGCGGGTGCCTGATGCAGCTTTAAATTAGTGCTAAATTAGACTTTTGGCATCAACACAACTCAGTACCGTTCAGTGAGCACCTGAAACCTTCTTATGTCAATCAACCCAAACTGTTCAAAGTCTGTCAGGGTTCAGGTTGGGGTCAGGTCAGGGGTCAGGTTGGGGTCAGGTCAGGGGTCAGGTTGGGGTCAGGTCAGGGGTCAATGTCAGGCAGTGGCTGTTTGTTGTGAAGTTAATTTCCTGTGTGTCAGCATTACAAACATCCCAACGTGTGTGATATCATCTCATCCTCTCAATGTTCCCAACAGTTACCACGGGAGACGAGCTGAGGATGAGGCTGCAGCTTAAAAATGAAACAAAAGAACAATGAGGTGCTTTGCTGAGTGGGAGCTTCCAGGATGTTTTTCTCAGGGATAAGAACATAAAATATTAGACTGGCCTTCAAAATAAATCGGCACAACTCATCTTCTCTGAGCTACGAGTCGACGGCTGCGCTGACTGCCTCCTTGTTGAAGGAGACAAAGCAGTTTGATTGGTCAGACAGACTGAGGGGGAGGGGTTTGTGCTCAGAGTGCTTGGAGTCCTTGGAGACGGCAGTCACATGACTCCTCCTGTGGCAGCGGCGGCAGCGGCGTATTCCGGTGGTGGTGGAGAGGATGAGCGCACTGGCCAGCAGGGCGGTGCCGCTAAGGAAGAAGGTGGCTGTGTAATTTCCTGTGATGTCAACCAGCCAACCTGCAGCAAGAGAAGAAGAGTTTCAGTTCTGACATCACCCACCCTGATGATGTCATAGTGATGTCATCAGGGCTATCTTCTTACAGGAAGTCTGTTATAAACTGGAGGTATTTGAAGGAAGTATCTGTAGCTTCTGATTGGTCCAACAGTCTTTTCCAGCAGCCAATAAATCGCTTGTTTAAAAGTTGTTGCTCTGCTGTTAATAAGAAACATCTTCATTCAGTGACCTTGTGACTCTCCAAAGATATTAAACAACCAGCATATTTTTGGTGTTTTTGCTTTACAAAAAATGACAAAAACAACTATTCAATTATCAAAATAAATGCTGATTAATTTTCTGTCGATCGACTGATTAATCGCTGCTGTATCTTGGGAAATTTGATCTTATTTGATCGGCTCAGAGGAAAAACAAACTTGTCATGCAAAAGAACAAAACCAAGTTCAGTTCAGGACATCATCGCTGAAAAGAAGACAACGCTTTTTAGACTCAATAGGAACACGTCTGAACTCTCTAACCTGCAGACAGTTTGTTTCTGTGTTAATCAATACCTGAGTTAGGAACTGAACACGTCATTGGTCGTCTGACCTTCACTGAAAACATGAAACTATTCTCCTGACAGACACGAGTCCATCTTCCCATCAGCAGCAGCACCAAACAACTACATCAAGTCCTGACACGTTCAACTTGTTCATAAGACTAATTAATAACTGACACAATCAACCCTTTCATAAAACTAATCAATAACTGAATGATCAAGGCTTCTTTTCCAAAAACTACATAAAACATATTTGGCTTCATTCTTTTGTTTTGTTTCTTTGAGCTGAGATCAGAGAATCATTTTGGACGTCTTACTTTGAGAAATATTTACGTTTTCCTATAAAACCATTTTTTAAATTAAACTATAGAGAAGTTCTCAAATGTTAAATGTCTGAACATAAGCAGCCGCACAAGAACTTTGGACAAAATAAAGTCTAAAACTGGCAACAAATATGATTTTAATCAGGAACTCTGTGGATGGTTTTGTGGAGTTTGTTGCTTTTTAGGCATAAAGTGTGATGCTGCCTGATGCAGCTTTAAATTAGTGCTAAATTAGACTTTTGGCATCAACACAACTCCATACTGTTCAGTGAGCACCTGAAACCTTCTTATGTCAATCAACCCAAACTGTTTAAAGTCTGTCGGGGTTCAGGTTGGGGTCAGGTCAGGGGTCAGGTTGGGGTCAGGTTGGGGTCAGGGTCAGGGTCAGATTAGAGGTTAGAGGATTAATCGCTGCTGTATCTTGGTAACTTTGATCTTATTTTATCTTGTGAATCTCAGATGTTGGATGATCCTTGAAAGCACCATGTTTTTGAACAGTAAAATTCTTTTATAAGTCATTTATCTGATTTAAGGATTATTTAAAATTGAGGACAATGAGCCTCCCTCACCTCCGATAGGTGGGCTGACCAGGTAGGGAATGGCATGCAGGAAGTAGACCACGCCCAGAGCTGAGGACAGATATGGGGCTCCCACCACATCTGATGTCACTACGGGAATCAGCGCCACATAGGCGCCGTCGAAGTAACCATAGAGGACAGCGAAGGGCACAAGGAGTGTGAAGGAGTGCAGCAGCGGTGTGAAGAGGCAGCACAGACCCTCCATCCACACTGAGAACACGTAACATGCCACACGGTGCGGCTTCAGACACCTGCAGTCAGAGAGACAGGTTTCTATTTATTATGTGCTGTCAGTAGATTATTGTGTGCTGTCAACTAATCAATGCAGCTCTAGTGGTAACGCATTTGAGGCTGTTTGGCTAAAAGCCCCAGAGGAAGAATATCTTTTGTAAATATAGAAATTGTTATACCTTAATTACAACAAAAACAAAACATAAAAACACCTTCACCACTGACCAATCACTGCGCAAATCGTACCTCCTGTCCGTCAGCCAGCCGAAGGTAATGTTCCCCACGATGTCGATGACTCCCAGGATGGACATGAGGAACGCAGCGTGCTGGTGGCTGACACCCATGCTCAGAGCATAAGGCACCAGGTAGACGAAGGGGAGGCTGCAGCCACTGGCCAGGAACAAGAAGGACACAGCGAGGCCCAGGAAGTCCGGCAGGAGCAAAAACTGGTACTCCTGACTGGACAAGAAGAAGGAGCTGAAGCCCCGCCTCCTCTGCAGCTGAGGAGCATGGCTTCCTGGCAGTGGAGGCAATGATGTCAAAGATGGCACCAAGGACATACCCGATGACAAAAGGCTGTCCCCAGATTCTTTAGAGAGTTTTGTGGCGAGCTCGGTGTCAAGCGAGGAGACGTTACCTGTGTCAGTAGACAGACAGGTGAAGATGAGGATGATGACCTTTTCTGTTTGGGAACCTTTTGGTTTTGAGTATTTTTATGCAACTTAAACTTAAAAGAAGAGAAAATCACGATTGACTGACTGATGACTGACAGGATTCATGTCTGACAGACTCTAATCTGTGAATGTAACAATCAATTATTGTGTTGTAGCACCACCTGTAAGCAACCTGTTTATCTGCACCTGAATAATGTGTTCATACTTGCAGGATTTACAGGCCACGCCTGCAAGGATTTGGTAACCAGTTATAGGAAAATGAGGTGGCATAACCAACAAACTAATTCATCATCACAAAAATACTCTGAAATTAAATAGTATAAACTATATGACATACTACTATGTACAGTATACTACTACAATAAAAACTGTTAAAGGGACTAAAATACTTGGATTAGAGTTTTATTAGAGTTTCCAGATATAAACTCTTGTGTATAACTGTACGTACATTAATAGGTGTCAGGCTGCATGTGATAGCAGATAAACTGGGAGTACTTGTAGTACTATGGTTGAACTGGTACTACAGATGTTTTACTATGACTGCAAGTGGAGGTACGAGTGCTAAATGTACTAGCAGTACTCACTGTGAAAAGAAGTGATAATAAGCAAGCACATATAACAAATGGAAGATTTTATCTCATCACCAAGTCGCTCCTCCCCTGTTGGCGCCCTCTCCTGCCCCTTTTCCTCCCGCACTGTGATTGGTCGCAGCAGTGCTCCACAGATGCAGAGGTTGCCCACAAAGGCACTGAGGATAAGCAATGCCCCCCTCCATGAGTACAGTTCAATGAGCAGCTGCACTGCCGGTGCCAGCACAAAAGTGCCAATCCCGCTGCCTGACATGGCGATACCATATGCCAATGCCTTCCTCCGCTGGAAGTAACAGCCGACCATGGCGATGGCTGGAGTGTAGCAGAGAGCAAAACCCAGACCTGAAATCCAGGACATTTTTATAAAGTGAGGACATTTTTGTTAAGTGAGGACATTTTAAAAGAAGAGGCTCAGGATCAAGGTTAGGAGATGTGTTGTTGACCTGTCAGGACTCCCATGCTGAAGTAGAGCGTCTCCAGGCTGTTGGTGAAGGAGCTGAACAGGAGGCCGCAGGAGGAGAGGAGTCCACCAAGCATTACCGACACCCGACAGGACCAGCGGTTCCCCACCAGGCTGCCCACTGGAGCTGTGTCAGTATATGTTTCAAGAGTTTTCAGACTTGTTTGGTGAGCACCGGAGTCTTCTCCTCTTTTGAACTGCAGTTAACCAAAGTTGGTCATTCTGATCCGCTTTATTGTATTTTAATTTAGTGACCCCCTGGTTTTAACGGTTCTTTTATCTGAATTCAGTGATATTTTATCCTCCATCATAAGATTGGACAGAGTTATCACTGTTTGTGATTTTAATATGCATGTGGATGACATCTCTTGCAGCTTTGCTGCAGCTTTTGAACAAGGCACGGTGTTGTGTTCTCATGCGGACACAGTGTCTCTAGTTCAATCTTTTAACATACATTGCTCCTCTGTTTTGGATAAAGTGGTCCTTGTAAAATGCAATTTGTCCCCTCCATAAATTCATCCCCCTGGTTAAATGATGCTATTTGTTGTTTCTGGCATAAATGTTGGAGGGTAAAGCAACTGTGGAAATCCACTAACTAGCATGTTCACCATCTTTACTACAAAGACCTTTTAACAAAGTTAAATGATATGATTAAAGATGCAAGGGCTTCTTACTTTTCCAATTTTATCTCCGCCAGTAAACACAACTGCAAAGTCCTGTTTGACACTATTAACAACATTGTCACTCTGGCACCTCCAGATGTGCCTGTTTTGCCAAATAAGGATTCCAGCAATTTTTTTCTCCTTCTTTGTTGATTATATTAGAGATGTCAGAGCTAGTATGCTTTTCAGGCGTAAATTCTGGACTGTTTTTCTCCCATTTCCCTCCAAGACCTCACTGATCTGGTGGGTAGTTTGAGATCCTCCTCCAGTCCTGTGGATATTTTACCCATGTCTGTGCTTAAAAATGCACTTGGGTCTATTGGTCCATGCCTGGTTTCTATTACAAATAGCTTCCTGCTATCTGGTTGTGTCCCAGCTTACTTCAAACATGCAGTTGTTCAGCCCTCCCTGAAAAAAACTAACCTTGATCCACACAGTCCCAATAACTACAGGCCTATGTTCAAGCTGCCTGTTATTTCTAAAATTTTAGAGAAAGTTGTTGCCAAACAGCTCACTGCTGTCTTGACTGCACACAATATTTTTGATAAATTACAATCAGGTTTCCATCAGAAGCATTCCACCGAAACTGCTCCTCTCAGAGTTTCCAATGACATAATGATGTCTTCTGATGTGGCTGAGTGCTCCATTTTAGTGCTGCTGGATCTTAGCACAGCTTTTGACACTGTGGATCAAAGAATAATGATTGAAAGGCTCAGGCAGTGTGTGGGTGTCTCAGGGAGCCCCCTGGACTGGTTCTCCTTCTTCTTCTCAGATAGGACATTTTCTGTGTCTCTTGGTCCTTACACGTCTGAAACTACTGCTCTTTCCTGTGGTGTACCTCAAGGTTCCATTTTGGGTCCTATTCTATTTGCTTTATATATGCTTCTCTTGGGTCAGGTTATCAGCAAATGTAGTGATATTTCCTGTCAATGTTACGCCGGCAATATTCAGCTCTATGTGTCTTTTAAGCCTGATA
Source organism: Thunnus maccoyii (assembly GCF_910596095.1). Lineage (NCBI taxonomy): Eukaryota > Metazoa > Chordata > Actinopteri > Scombriformes > Scombridae > Thunnus > Thunnus maccoyii. The sequence continues at coordinate 32,269 of NC_056552.1, read as the reverse complement.
ATTCCAATAAACTGTCTGTGCTGCACGGCTGTCTGACTGCCATTAAGGACTGGATGTCAAACCACTTCTTACAGCTTAATACCGACAAGACAGGTTCTTATCATAGCCTCAGATAGCATAGCTCCAAAGGTTGCTCAGAGTATTGGGTCCCTTTCCACAGCTGTTCAGTCTAAATTAAGTAACCTCAGTGTTATATTTGACCAGGCGATGCAATTTGATCAGCATATTAAATCATTGACCCGTACATGTTTTTTCCACCTAAGAAATATTGCCAAACTCACATCTGTTGTACCACAACCGGACCTAGAATGTTATTATTCACACTTCCATATCATCCCAGCTGGACTATTGTAATTCCCTTTTCACCTGTTTCAGCAAGTCATCTGAACCGTCTACAGATGGTCCAGAATGCTGCTGCAAGGCTGTTAACCAGGTCCAGCAGGATGACTCACATCACAGTTCTTCACATTGGCTTCCCATCAGGTTTAGGATTCAGTTTAAGGTTCTTGTTTTTACATATAGAGCCCAGCATGGACAGGCACCAGAGTACATCAGCGATCTTATCCATCTCTATATCGCCAGTAGGTCACTTAGGTCCTCTGACCAGGATCAACTGGCTGTCTCTTGCTTTCAACTGAAAACTAAAGGTGATTGTGCCTTTGAGGTTGTGGCTCCAACACTATGGAACTCTCCTCCTTCAGACATTCAGTCTGCAGTCTCTGTAGAAGCTTGTAAATAGCAACTGAAAACCCATCTTTTCAATTGGCCTTTGTCTCACCTTAAGATGTTTAGTGATTGTGTTTTGGTGTACACTGAGACTACTTTTACTAGTCAGAAGATCAGCAAAGTAGTAATATAGTTTATAAGAGTATTAGTCAGTAGGATTCATCCTCTGGGGACCTGAATGTTTCAACAAAATGTCCTAACAATCCATCTGGTAGTTGAGATCTTTCAGTCTGAACCAAAGTAACGGGCAAATAGACGGACTTGTCTTCTAGTGCCACGACAAGGTCAACTTTGTTAGTTGTTTATTGAAATATCTCAACTATTGGATGTGTTGCTGTGAAATTTGGTTCATACATTCATGTCCCTCTCAGAATAAATTTTAATAACTGATCCTCTGACTTTTCATCTACTGGTCAATACTTGATTCTTCTTGTTAGATCTTCTTGCTTAGGGAATCACTTATGCCACATTGAGTACTACTATCACTACTTGTAGTCCCAGTATTGTACTTGCCAGAGCAGTACAGTGACTGTCCTGTGTGAGTACTGACCACAGAGCATGGTGGTGCAGTCCACCAGGCTGTGGATCCACGCTGTAGTTGAGTAGTCGGCTCCAAAGTGAGCCTGAAACTCCACAAAGAAGATGGAGACACACCTGCAGATACACAGGAAGTAACAGCAGCCAGTAAATAATTGATTATTAGTTATTGGAACAGAACAAACATTCACATGAGCAGTGTGAAAAGACACACACTGTGGACAGTCAGGTGTGTGTCTGTTATATGTGCTGAGATGTTATGTATTGTATAACAATGACATGTAAACACACACAAACCGGTTTCAGCTGATTTCTGTTCTGGACTTCAGGGAAACTCTTCCTGTTATGTAACTGGTTTGAGTGAGAAACAGTGAACTCAGTCCACACGTTGCACACTGGTGTCTTTGGGAACGAACTGAGAATGCATGTAGAAACACTGATAAAATATCTGCAGTAATGTGCAGATGTTTTAGGCACTTAAGATGTTGAGATTCCTCTACATAATGCACGACAACAAGCCCAAACATCCAGTCAGAGTCATACAGGACTATCTACAGCAACAAGAACTAGGAGTCATGCAATAGATGGTCTGGCCCCCACAGAGCCCTGATCTCAACATCATGGAGTCAATCTGGGATTAAATGAAGAGACAGAAGCAGCTGAGATGCCTAAATCTATATATACTGTAACATACTGTATGCGTACATCATATAAACTATTCATGCATCACTCTAAACTTAATTCAAAGTACATGGACAATCCTGGACATTTTCTTAGTAATATACACCTGACTTGCACTAATGTACAGTGTATTATGACATATTAACATAATTTAACAGTGTATACTCAGAAAATAGTATATTCTAGTCATGGTTATATCTAGTTTCAATTTTATTTATTCTATTTATTTTCATATTTGAGTTAGTCTATTCTGTAATTGTATATAAATGTAGCCCTACTTGTATTTGTTTATCTACTTCATTGTTTTTGTATTTTGTATGTCAAGTGGCTGCTGTAACAGTTGAAAATCCCTGTGGGATTTATTACGTACTCTAAAACTTTTGCACAGCTTTGTATATCTACAGCAACTTCAGCAGTCTTTGTCTCTGCAGGTAAATGTGTGAGATAAGTCAGAGCAGGGAGCAGGAGCTGATAAAGACAGAAACAGGAAGAGATCTGGGGCATCGAGGAAACAACTGGATCAGTTGACAGTCTGCAGCTCTTTAGTTTCTCTTCATGTCTTGGAGTTTGCATTTTCCAGTGGTGGAAGAAATACTCACACTCACATCATACTCATACTTCAGTAAAAGTACATAAGTATTATGAGCTTGATGTAGTTAAAGTATTGCAGTAAAAGTACATAAGTATTATGAGCTTGATGTAGTTAAAGTATTGCAGTAAAAGTAGTGGTTTGGTCCCTCTGACTGATATATTATTATATATGACATAATTAGATTATTAATAGTGAAGCATCAGTGTTAGAGCAGCATGTTACTGTTGTAGCTGCTGGAGATAAATGCAGTGCAGTAGAAGTAGAAAGTAGGGCCCCCCTGCTATTGTCAATCAAACACAGACAGCAGACTATCATTGAAGATTTGTATTCAATATTTGACTCAAAAATTAAAATCCAAAATAGACTTCTTTTATAGAATTAAAGTTTGCTGTGGTCAGAGAGAATGTGAAACCATTATTTGTTCCAGTGTCATTGTCTGTCACACTCACACTCACTCTGCATCCAAAATAAAACAGTAAACATAGTGGAGCATTTGTGTTCACTACTTGTTTCTAATGGAAACTAAACAAAAGTTACTGCAGGTTTAAAGTGTTACTATAATATATAATGACAATGACAGTGTCCATTTTTCTGTACAATGAATACTTTAAAAACACTTTTGTATTTACAGGACTCTTACTTGTAATGGAGTATTTTTATTGTAAAAAATCACTGACAGTGAGCATGTTGTTTACCATCAGCTGAAAGCTAACCTGTGTGTGTGTGTGTGTGTGTGTGTGTGTGTGAGGCAGAGAAAGAAGTGTCGACAGAAACAGAAGTTTGCTCTTGTCATCACATTAGTAAAACGAGCTGGATGGAAATAAATGGCGCTCTGAGTTTAACTATTCATAGACTGTCTGACCCACTGTAGGTGTTATAGTTATAGGAGTACTGTAGGTTGTCACAATTCCTGCTTAGGGCCTGTGTGTGTTTCTCTTGCCATTTCTGTTTCTGTCTCTACCTTCTATGTGTCCAGCAGATGCCCCCAGACTTTCCTTCCTGGTCACCACACCCACCTGCTCATCTGTTCCCACTCAGTAACTGTCTGCATCTGCTTTCTAGGTTATGTTTTTTATTGTTTCCTTTAATTCATTAATTGTTTCCTGTTTTATTTTAAAATACTCAACTCTCCTCTAGTTTCAGATACTTCACTTCCTGCTCCTGTGTGTTTCCTGCCTTTGTGATTGCATATTCTGCTCCGATAAGTTTGACTCGTCTCTCATTATCCTTCCCCCTCTAGTGTATTTAGTTTGTGTGTTCTCCTCTTTCAATGCCAGTTCATCTTTGTATCCAGTGTCAAGTGTTTCAGTCTTTTTTCCTAATGTCTAGTTTTCCTGGTATTTGCTTTGTTTTTCTTGAACCTTGCCTTTGCTTTCTCCTTTTCAGATTTTGTTTGCCTGAGATTTGACTGACTTGCCGTTAAAGCATGTCAGACTGTGTTTTTGGATTTCTCATTAAAAGCCTTTCTCATTTAGCTTTCCGGTCTGTAGAGTCTGCATTTGAGTCCTCCACCTGTCTGCCCTGTACAGCCACTTGTCAGATAGGTGTTGTGAGGCTGTTGTGTTGAGGATTACAGATCTGTCATTACAGAGGAATTTAGTTCAGTTTAGGAACCTGTTTCTGAGAGAACGGACCTGTTTAAACTTGTCTGACTCCTTTACACACACACACACACACACACACACACACACACAGAGCTGTCCTTTATCAGCTCCACCTGTGCTGAGTCCTGCTTTCCTGATAAAGACGTTCATGCAATCAAACCTGTTTTTACCACTTCCACCAGCATGTGTGTGAACATAATCTATCTTTATGAGGACTGCTGTGAGTTTTAGACCTTAGAAGTGAGGACATTTGGCCCTCAAGCTGTTTGACAGTTCAGATTTGGTTTTAAGATTCTGTTTAGGGAATACATACAATAAAGATCCTCACAAGGGCAGAAATACAAATGTGCATTACCTGGTCACTGCTCGTGTGCAGACTGTCACCATGAAGCAGCAGCCGACGATCACCCAGCCCCAACCGCCATCCGGAGACGACACCTTCCCATGGACCATTGCTGCAGCAGCAGACTGAACCAGACCCCCTGAGCCTCTCTCTGGTCCTGGTCCTGAAATCATGTGGTCACAGAAAATGAATGGACAAATGAGTTTGTCTTGTGGAGTTATCCTTGTTTGCTGCTTCACCCACAGTTTGTTGGAGGATGTCAGTTATTCTAAGGTGTGGAGGTGGATTTGTCCCTCGAGGCTGACTCCTTACCTGTCAGAGATACAGGTGGAGTCTGGAGTCACTACTTGAGTGAAGAGAGCAAAAAAGGAGTTAAAGTGGAGAACAACTTGTGGTTTGCACCCTAGAGCTCTGTCTCTGTCTGAAACTTCAGTCAATAAGTCACCAGCTGACCCTCAATCATTAACTGACCTCTCTATGTGAACTCTGGCAGTGATGAGATATTAACCAAGTGCACCCACATCCACAGGAGCGTTTTATTTCCAACATGTGTCCTCTAACATCAGCCAGTCATCTGCTCTGCCTCGAACCAAGTGCTACCTCCTTTATAGCATCAACAACATGTACAGCCACATGTAAATTACATAGGGAGTGCTTCATTCTTGATACCCGACACCCTTCCTCTCCCCTGGACTGAGCGGCTTCTCCTGTGAGGACGGTCCTGTGTCAGGTGTCAGAAAAGAAGTGAACTCTGAGAGACAAGACAGTATTTATGTCCTACAGCTCAGAGTGTTTATTTATGTCCTGAGACATGTTTACTGTCAGAGGGGCAGTAGGTCAGGACAGACCTTTCTCCCGGGTAGCTGATTCCAGTAATGTAGATCAGAATGATGCAATATAACTTAAAAATAAAGACTCCAGTAATCCAGAGTAAGGAGAAACTCTGAAACTACATTTATACAAAGCACTCAACTCAGCAACAACACATAGCTCTACAGGTATGTCTAACTGTACTGCTGTGGGTGGGGTGCACCTGAGGGTTTGTGGATGTGCTCGTGACTACTTTGGTCCAGTCGGACTGATCATCCTCCAAACTGGTCTCCCCCAGCTTGTCCTGCAGCTGAATGTTGAGGGTGGTCTGAAAAACAGACATTACATAGATACATATTTGATCTAATGGAACAGCTGTGAAATAAATACTACTTTATTTGAAACATTCAGTTTATGTTGAGATTACATATGTACTTTGACTAATCATTTATTTAGTCCTACAAATATTTCTATGAACACTTTCACATTTCCTGAGGTTCACTCAGGGAGTCTAATCTTATGGTCTGCATTTTTTCAGCTCCAGCCATTCAATGTACTGTATATACAGTCTTTATATATTATATAAATAATATATTCCCAACTATATTCCACCCAGGATTCAAACAGAGCTTATTTCATAGTGAAGTGGTCACAGGAAATGCAATGTATTTGTCATCAACATTGGTGCTCAGAGCAATCTTTCATCAAAAATAGGTGTACTAAACAAGAAAACTCTAATTTTGTGTATTTTTTGCCATCAGATCATTTAAATATTGCAGGGAGTAATGTAAAAAGAAGAAATGCTTTGATGGACCTTTTTCTGTACCAGTTGCACAAAAATAAAATGGATACTGATCTGCTCATCTGACTTTGGGTAAGAAAACAAACATGAAATATTACTCAAAATATTAGGGTGCTCCTTTGAGAAACTTTAACAAACTCATCCTAGCAATCATAAACAATATGGTAAATTAATATTGTGCCAGAGTAATAATACTGGTACCATAGCAGTAGTGGTTACAGCAGCAGTAGTTTAGTAATAAAAATAATATATTAAAATATTTCCCTTTGTGACTGTTACCTTTGTCAGAGGTCTGTGCTGTCTCAGATAAACCAGCCTGGGCCAAGATATTACACATGGACTCATAGACTTGGGGGCCCTCAGTCATCTGCCTCACTGCTGAGACAGATAGAAAAAAACATTCAGGACTGCTATTATTTGTAATCTGTTATGTCCAGTATTTAATATAAATCTAATCCTCTCTGAAAAGGGGAAAATAGTTTCCTAGGTATATACAAAGGAATTGTGCTTGGCCTTAAAGTTAAGAGCAACTTAACCAAAATGAAATGAAAGGTCTGCAAAACAACAACCCATAACCCTTTTCTGCATTAAACTTATAGAAATAAACACCACTACATCTCCATTTTGATTCTGCTTCTTTCACTCTTCCTCAAAAATATCACTAATGATAATAAGACATTAATGACACTAATAATGTCATGTCATATAGTTCTCTTACATTGTATTTTTTGATGTTGTGGGTGACTTTCTGTTTAATTTTTTCCCGAACTGTACAAATTAGGGTTATGGTTAGGGTGGGGGAACTGAACCCCACCCCCAACTGAGTGGGGGAAGGGAGGCGCGCGGTCCATCCCCCGTAAGGCCCCCTGTCCCCGGTCCCAGGAGGACTGGAACCAGCTTCCCCCCCCGCTGCTTGTGTGGTCCTGTGGGCTCTACACGCCTGCGGGAGCGACCACGGTTTCTCCCACAGCGTACCGTGATCCACTCATAGTCATGAGCACTGCTCATGGACATGAGTTAGGGCTTTTCTGTTTTTTTTGTTTTGCTCTAAATTAACTCAAAATATAAAAGCAAATAAAACAAGGACAAAAAATATAAAAAATAAAAAAACTTTGAAAAATTAAAAGTCAATTAAAATTATTTATCATTTGTGTGTGCCTGTATGCTGCAACGTTTCGACCCCTCTGGGTCTTCCTCAGGCAGAGGCACAACAAAAAGAAATAGGAAAATGCACTAAATCTGAGCTGGCTGGCAGAAAGATGCTGTCAGTTTGGTAGTTAGAGCAGAAATGATGGAGAGATGCAGGGGGGCGGGGTTAGGGTTAGGGTTAGGGAGTTAGGGTTAGGGTTAGGGTTAGGGGGTTAGGGTTAGGGTTAGGATTAGGGCTAGGGTTACAGTAGGTATGGGGGTTAAACGAGGTTTGTCTCGCTGGACAAAACGGGACAAACGTGAATAACTTTTGATAGGGAGGTCATAGAGACTTGGAACCAAGCTCCATCCCCACTAATTCAGGTATGGCCTTTCCAACAGTACCACCCACGAGCATGAGCTTCCGGTCCTGAGATACGTCACTTCCTGTTTTTGAAATGGCTGTATCTCAGGAACGGAAGGTCGTAGAGACATGGGTCCAAGACTGGCGCCGAATTAGGTCTGACGCCACCCACTTCCGAGTCTCTACGACTTTTGGTTCCCGAGTTATAGAGCAAAATGTCCTCCCCATTGCAAATGAATGGGATGAAAATTTCAGCAAGTGTGGAGGCCAAAATCGAGCACGCAGAAAGTATTTAGGAGCACGTTTCAGGTCATTTGGAGTCTATTCGTACCACTCATGGAGTGACTTTTTCGAAACATCCTGACACCCATGAGAGATGAGGTAGGTGTTAAGGAACAAGAGGTAGGTAAGTATTTTGAAGGTAATTCGTGGACTGTTTGGTTGGTATTAACGCATAAGAGGTAGGTAAGTATATTTAAAGGTAAGTTGTGGACTCTTTGGTCTGGCCTCAGTGCATCCGAGGCACGCAAGCCCCCACGCCACGTCAAGGCAGAGTCCATGTGGAGGTTTTTTTTTGTTTGTTTTTTTGTTTGTTGTTTTTTTTTTTAAAAAATGTTGTTTAAACTTACTACTTCTTTCTTTTGTTTTTCTTATAGTAATACTAATGAAGTATGAACACACCAATGCGCAGATGCTGTAATCATAACAATGAACTTAAGAAAACTAACAACATAACATGAAAAATCTTCTTTGGACTTAGTTGTCTCTCTGCATCCTCTGCCTCTTTTTGATAAACACCTTAAAATGTCTGGCAGGGACCAGGTTTTGCTCACATTGTTTTAAATATGCAATATCTGCCTTTCTGTGTGAGACAATTCTGGTCAGGTCAACAAAGGAGAGCTCAGCGGCTGACCAGCGTGGATGGCAGTTTATGGGGATATACCCCAGTGTCTGCTTCTGTATGTCAGCTGGTCTGTCCTCCTCATCCACAGCCTGGATGTCCTCTGGCTCTTCCTGGCGGGTTTTTTTTGTTTTGGGGCTCTTTGGAAGTCAGATGTGTTTCTAGTTTTGGTACCCTGCACAGAATGTCCTCGTGCAGGCGCCACACCACCAAGGGCCCAACTTTCGGGAGACTGTGGTGGGACTGCAGATGTAATTCCTGCATCTTTGATTGCCTCAAAGGCAGGTCCAGTGTGAGCTCACGTGGTGCCACGTAGTCCATGTAGTCTCCATTTTCGATGATGCCAATGCATGAAAGGAACGTGAGCGTCTCTAATTTCTCCCCATGGACCATCTTATTGGGCAGCCCCACAAGACACTTTTCCAGCCACGGCATGCCCTGCTCCCTGTAGCGGTCCAGCTTACTGGGAAAACAGAGTCCTCTCCGTTCCACCTGGTGGAGGATGTGGGAGCGGATGACTGCCAGGCGAGAGACCATCTGGGGGCCAGTTTCCATCACGAAAAGCTCTACATAAGACCTCTTGTCCCAGCTGAATCGTACCCGCTTCCCTTGCCACATTTTCAAGTGGGGGACCCAACGTAACTTGATCTCTTCCAGCCCCAGCCGAAGGCAATTAAGAGGGTCCAGGCCAGCCTGGGTGACAAGATCCCTGGCTCTGTCAAAGGTTCCTGGAAAGGGAAAAGCCCCCTGGGTTAGGGTTAGGGTTAGGAATTCAAAAATTGGGTCACGTTGCCGGGAACCAGCGACGCAATCTGATGCACAGTCCATCACTGTACCCTGCTGAGACCAGCATTATTTATCATTCAGGCCCCTATGATATATGGTGTCCATTTTAGATATCCAGATTCTTTCCGCCCTCCTTCTCTGACCTCCGGTCCACTTTGGATTAGTCTGTAAGACCGTGGCTTGAACTGAGTGCCATCCATGTTGTAAAAAATGACTCACTAGAGGAGTGTCTTTTTTTGTCTTAAAATATTGTATTTGTGTCGAGTGAATCTCACAGCTATGGAGTTTTTGGTTTCACCCACATATTGTAGTCCACACTGTGTACATGTTATTAAGTATACACAGTTTTTAGATTGTACATTCCCCCATGTCAGTGTTTTGAACACATTTTTATTGTATTTGCTGCGCAACCAAGTTTGGTGCTTAAAAAATTCCCCCTGACCTCTCGGTTTTAGGGTGAGTAGTGGTGAGACCTTGGCCTTGACCAGGTAATCTTGCAGGTTTCTGTTTTTTTTTTGAAGGCTGCAACGATTCTGTGTTCCTGTAGAATTTTACACTCAGGGCTTTTTGAAAGTTTGTTTTAATCACTCTAACCAATCTCACTGCGGATGCAGAATATGTTATAATAAAAGGAAGTATTGTAGACACCACCTGAGGTTTAGTTTCCAGGAATGTTTTTAAGGATTTCCTGAGGAAAGATCTAAAATACCCTCTAGTGCAAAGCGCTGAAAACAACGTTGTCGTGGCTTGTCTAAAATCTTCCTTTTGAGTGCATATTCTGTGAAACCTCAGCAGTTGTGACTTTACCAGGCCTGCATATGTGTGTTTGGGATGGTGACTGGTTTTATGGAGCAGAGCGTGAGTGTCTGTCTCTTTAAAAAACACTTTACTATCCAGGTTATTGGTGCTCTGGAAGTTCTGGCCCTTGTATGTGGTGGTGTCCAGAAAGTCCACTGAGGTCCTGCTGGTAGTAGATTTTAATTTTATAGATTCAATGTGGTTGTTTAGAGTGATTAAGAAGTGATCAAAATCCTCCTCTGAGTGTTGCCATACACCCCAGATGTCATCCAGGTATCTATAATAATATAAAGGTTTTTTAATACAAGAGGCTAAGGCTGATGTTTCCCACTCTGCCATAAAAATATTGGCATATGCTGGTGCAAATTTCTTGCCCATAGCTGTACCTTTGATCTGTAGAAAAAATTCTCCATTAAATTCAAAGTCATTTCTGGTCAAATTAATTTCCAATAGTTGTATCAATTCGTTGTCTGGTCTGTTTTTATTAGGATATTTATGAAATATGTTTTTTATGGCTTGTATGCCTTGTGGGATGTCAATATTTGTGTATAAACTATCAATATCCATTGTGAATAAGGTGGCATTTTTTGGGATGTGGAGTTTTTTAAATTTTTTCTACAAAATCATATGTGTCTTTGATGTAGCTGGGGTGTAAGGTGTTATGACCAGCTCGCGGGCCACAACAAAGGAGGGAGACGCACACCCAAACTCCGCAATAATAAACTGAAGTTTATTAAAGTAAATAACAATAATTACAATGGGGTGTGGAAGTCAGTATCAGTGGTGATTGAAAGTGTGTGGATGTGTTGTATAATGTGAGGTGCGTGTTGTCAGTGCAAAACAAAACCAAAAAGGCAACGCAAAAAACAACCACAGCGTGGTGAGTGGAGAAGGGATCAGAGAGAGAGTGGAGTCAGGGCAGGCGGGTTTAAATGCTTTCTGGGGCACTGGCCAGGTGTTCCCAGTTAGTACTTGAATGACATCGGCTCCACCCATCCAAGGACCTGCAAACACAGACAAAAACCACAGGACCAAAGGCAACAGAGGCAACAGGCTCTGGGGCCGTCACATAAGGTAGAGAGAGGATTTAAATAAAAGTCTAGGAACTCGGCCGTATGGTAGGTCTCACTGCTGCAGTCTGAAACAATTGGTCTTCCGGGGGGAATTTCATGTGGTTTGCTCCACTTAGACGGGTCTTTATGTATTTTTGGCAACATATAAAATAATTGGGCCCTGGGTTCCGGGTCGCCCAGTAAATATTGCTTTTGCTTAGCATTTATGAATTTTTTATCCTGTAATGTTTGTACAATTTTTTCAATCATGGGTTTTGTATCTGTGTATATAGGTTTTATCAATTTTAAATAATAACATTTATCATTCAATTGTCTGTATCCCTCCCATAAATATTGTTCTCTATCTAATATGACAACTGCACTGCCCTTATCGGCTGGTTTAATGATTATTTTTCTGGTTGTTTTTGAGTTCTTTTAAGGCCTCAGTCTCCTCTCTGCTCAGGTTTGGCCGTGTATAAGAGACCTGGAATTTTGTATCAACATGTTGGATATCAGATCTGATCAGAGCAGTGATTTCAGGCGGCAGTTTGCCATCAGGAGGAGTCCAATCTGATTTGGGGGTGAAAGGAGGAGGTATTGTATCTTTTGTGTTTTGGAAATATGTCGCCAATTTAATTTTTCTGTGATATAATTGTAGATCCCATCTGGTCTGTTCGGTTATGTTTTTATTACTGCCTTTAGTGGGAATAAAAGTTAGTCCCCTATTCAACAGGGTGAGTTGTGAGGGTGTCAAATGAAAATTTTTTGCCAAATTCATCACATTTTTGTTCCCCTCCTGTACAGGTAGGCTTATAGGGATAATTATTTTACATAATCGAACCAGTGTTGAAGCATGCGTCTGGCTGTGGGTTTGGTCCAGTGTATTTTGTCTGTCTCTGTTTTGAAGATTCTCATGGGCAGTTCAGGTATGTATCTGCAGTTTTTGGTGATGTAAGCATTGAGATGCAGTAAATTATTTTGGTCTTTAAGTGGCAAAGCCCTGGAGTAGTTAATTTGTGGCACCCAGATCTCCGCTTGTGGAAATCTGAGTTTTGCTGTCTTGACAGCTGCTTGTAGTTGTTTGACTGTTGTCTGTTTGACATTTTGTGACCTGTTGTTTAGGGTCAGGGTTAGGATTAGGGTTAGGGGTTAGGGTTTAGAGTTAGGATTAGGGGTTAGGATTAGGGGTTAGGGTAGGGTTAGGGTTAGGGTTAGGGTAGAGTTAGGGTTAGGGGTTAGGGTTTAGAGTTAGGATTAGGGGTTAGGATTAGGGGTTAGGGTAGAGTTAGGGTTAGGGCTAGGGTTACGGTAGGTATGGGGGTAAAACGAGGTTTGTCTCACTGGACAAAATGGGACAAACGTGAATAACTTTTGATAGGGAGGTCATAGGGTTAGGGTTAGGGTTAGGGTTAGGGTTTAGGGTTTAGGGTTAGAGGGTTAGGGTTAGGGTTAGGGTTAGGGGTTAGGGTTAGGGTTAGGGTGGGGGAACTGAACCCCACCCCCAACTGAGTGGGGGAAGGGAGGCGCACGGTCCATCCCCCGGAAGGCCCCCTGTCCCCGGTCCCAGGAGGACTGGAACCAGCTTCCCCCCTGCTGCTTGCGTGGTCCTGTGGGCTCTACACGCCCGCGGGAGCGACCACGGTTTCTCCCACGGCGTACCGTGATCCACTCATAGTCATGAGCGCCGCTCATGGCCATGAGTTAGGGCTTTTTGTTTTTTTGTTTTTCTCTAAATTAACTTAAAATATAAAAGCAAATTTAACAAGGACAAAAAATAAAAAATAAAAAACTTTTTTTGAAAAATTAAAAGTCAACTAAAATTATTTATTATTAATTTGTGTGTGTGTGCCTATATGCTGCAACGTTTCGACCCCTCTGGGTCTTCCTCAGGCAGAGGCACAACAAAAAGAAAAAGGAAAATGCACTGAATCTAAGCTGGCTGGCAGAAAGATGTTGTCAGTTTGGTGGTTAGAGCAGAAATGATGAGGAGCTGCCTTCCCTCCTATTTATAACTTGCCCTCCTAACTGAACTTTTTGCTTTTTTATGAAATTGGATTTTTAGTTTTTAGAAATGGTTACTTGTGTCTGTTTTTAACCCTGTATATGCCAATCTATTTATTTATTTATCTATTTATGAAATTAACTAATTGAATCCTGTTTTTAATATAGTATTTATTAAATCAATAAATTAGATGTAATTTAATCCGTAAATGATGAATTGGACTTTATTAATTATAATGGGAGGGGTTGGGGTTAGGGCAAGGGGGTGGGGGGGGGTGGGATTAGGGTAGGGTTAGGGCAGGGGGTGGGGTTAGGGTTAGGGCGGGGGTGGGGTTAGGGCAGGGGGTGGGGTTAGGGTTAGGGCAGGGATGGGGTTAGGGTTAGGGCAGGGGGTGGGGTTAGGGTTAGGGCAGGGATGGGGTTAGGGTTAGGGCAGGGGGTGGGGTTAGGGTTAGGGCAGGGGGGTGGGGTTAGGGTTAGGGTAGGGGGTGGGGTTAGGGTTAGGGCAGGGATGGGGTTAGGGTTAGGGCAGGGGGGTGGGGTTAGGGTTAGGGCAGGGGATGGGGTTAGGGTTAGGGCAGGGAGTGGGGTTAGGGTTAGGGCAGGGGGTGGGGTTAGGGCAAGGGTGGGGTTAGGGTGAGGGCAGGGGGTGGGGTTAGGGTTAGGGCAGGGGGGTAGGGTTAGGGCAGGGGGTTGGGTTAGGGTTAGGGCAAGGGTGGGGTTAGGGTTAGGGCAGGGGATGGGGTTAGGGTTAGGGCAGGGGGTGGGGTTAGGGTTAGGGCAAGGGTGGGGTTAGGGTGAGGGCAGGGGGTGGGGTTAGGGTTAGGGCAGGGGGGTGGGGTTAGGGTTAGGGCAGGGGGTTGGGTTAGGGCAGGGGGGTGGGGTTAGGGTTAGGGCAAGGGTGGGGTTAGGGTTAGGGCAGGGGATGGGGTTAGGGTTAGGGCAGGGGGTGGGGTTAGGGTTAGGGTTAGGTTAGGGTTAGGGCAGGGGATGGGGTTAGGGTTAGGGCAGGGGGTGGGTTTAGGGTTAGGGCAAGGGTGGGGTTAGGGTTAGGGCAGGGGGTGGGGTTAGGGCAAGGGTGGGGTTAGGGTGAGGGCAGGGGGGTGGGGTTAGGGTTAGGGCAGGGGGGTGGGGTTAGGGTGAGGGCAGGGGGTGGGGTTAGGGTTAGGGCAGGGGGGTGGGGTTAGGGTTAGGGCAGGGGGTTGGGTTAGGGTTAGGGCAAGGATGGGGTTAGGGTTTGTTAGGCATGAAATTTAGGGTTTGGAGTTGGGGTCATAGATCAGAATGGGGTTAGGCATAGAGATTGGGGCCCTGGTCAGGGTTGGGGTTTTCCATTCATTTCTGCTCTAGTCAAATTGCTATTCTATTTTAAAATAATTGTGTATATTTTTTTTGAATCAAAATTTAATTATATTTTTCATTTAAACCCAATGGTTCCTTTGTGTTCAGTAAGTAAATCCATTTTCTTTCATTTTTCTTTCTTTCTAGGTCCGTCCAAGATGAATTGCTTTGGATTCCCGAAACTCTGACAGCTGCCAAGCCATGTAAGATAAAATGCTTTACTAGAGGAGTATGAATTTCTTTCTTATTTTTGATATTGTATCTATGTTGCATTATTCGGGTCGAGATTGAATTTTTGGTCTCTCCAATGTATTGTTTTCCACATTTGTGGCAGAAAATTACATAAACACAATTTGAGGTTTGTGGGCTAAAACGTTGTGGGATTTTAAAAATAGTTTTTTCTAATTTATTACGTATGTATTTTAGATTATAAAAGTATTGTGGTATGGATTTGGTTTTAGATATTTGAATGGGTTTCAATTTTGCATGGACTAAAAAGTCCTTCAGATTTTTATTCCTTCTGTAGGCCGAAATGACTTGATGGTTTTCTAATACTCCAGAATTTTCAATCATTGTTTTATAATTATTCTTGATCTTATTGTTGAGTATTGTGCTTACCGATGAAAATTGAGTGATTAGGGGAATGATTTCCTTTTGGTTTGTCTGTTTCTGAACATGGAAGGATTTGAGACTTTGTCTTAAAAAAGATCTGGAGTAGCCTCTCTTCCGTAATGCTCCAAAGAGAGTTTTCACTGCTTCCCAAAAATCATTTTCCTGTGTACATATCCGTTTGAACCTTAATAATTGTGATTTGACCAGACCCTTAAAGGTATGTTTGGGATGGAAGCTTGTTTTGAAAAGCAGGGCATGTGTATCCGTGTCTTTAAAGTACACTTTAATATCCAATTTTTGATTCAGATTATAGGATGGTCCTTTATATAGGGTGGTGTCCAAAAAATTAATGGACCGCTCATCAATTGTATATTTTAATTTAATTGAAGGGTCGTGGGAATTTAGGATACCAATGAATTCCTCCAGTTTTTCCTTCGAATCCGTCCAAATTCCCCAGATATCGTCTAAATATCTGAGGAAATGAAGAGGCTTCGTTGGACATTTGGACAGGGCTTCTTCCTCCCAATTTGCCATAAAAATATTGGCGTAGGCGGGTGCGAATTTTTTGCCCATTGCCGTTCCTTTTATTTGTAAATAAAATTCTGTGTTGAATTCAAAGTCGTTTTTAGTCAGGTTAATCTCCAGTAATTGTAATAATTCCTTATCCGGTCTTTTAATATTTGGATATTTCTGAAATGCTTTTTTAACTGCTAATAAACCTGCTTGTGTGTCGATATTGGTGTACAGATTATCTATATCCAAGGTAAAAAGTAGTGAATTTGTAGGGATTTTTAAATTTTTAACAATATCAATGAAATGGTATGTGTCCTTGACGTATGATGGATGTTTAACGGAAAGAGGATTTAAAAAGTGATCCAGATACTCCGCTGTTCGATACGTCTCGCTACTGCAGTCCGAGACAATGGGTCTGCCCGGGGGTATCTCGAAGGGCTGACTCCATTGCTCTGGATCTTTATGAATTTTTGGTAAAATGTAAAATCTGCGTGCTCTTGGTTGTGTGTCTCCTTTCAAATATTGTTTTTGTTTGGTGTTAATAAATTTTTTGTTGTGTAGCATATCTATGATTTTGTGTACTATTGGGATCGTTTGTAGGTAGATGGGTCCATCTAATTTTTTGTAATATGTTTTATTATTTAATTGACGGTAAGCTTCTGTCATATATTGATCCCGACCTAAGATCACCACCGCGCTACCTTTGTCTGCAGGTTTGATAACAATATGTCTGTTGTGTGTTAATTCTCTGAGTGCTTTCACCTCATTCTGTGATAAATTTGTTTTTTCTCCATAGAATTTGAAGTGATTTTTTAAAATCTCATTGTCCTTTTTAATCAATGAGTTGACTTCTGTTGGTAATTTATTTTGTGGTGGTGTCCAGGTTGTTGTGGATGTAAATGGTGGTAGTTCTTGTTTTTTTGCATTTTTAAAGTAGGTCGTTAATTTGATTTTCCTATGATAATTTTGGATATCTAGTTGTAGTTGTCTTTTTTGATTTTTATATAGGTCAATGGTTGGAATAAAAGTCAAGCCTCTATTAAGAAGGTCAAATTGTGCTTTAGAGGGGCTAAATCTTTTGGTTAATATTATCACATTCTGGGATAAGAGAGATTGTAATCTCTTATTCCCCTCCTTTCCAAGGCTTATGGGGTCTTCAAGTTTAAAAATGAGACCCAATGGTCGAGCATTGCTCTGGCAGTTGCTTTTGTCCAATGTATGCCATCTTTTTCGGTTTGGAAGTCATCATTTTGGAGGGGGGTAATGAATGGCATGTGTTGGGAAATGTGAGCATTTAGTTTTTGGAGACTTATTTGTTCCATCTTGGGTAGAGAAGAGGAGAAATTCAGAATTGGAATCCAAATCTCTGCGTGTGGAAACTGTTTTTTTGCCATTCTGACTGCCCCTTGCATTTGTTTGATGGCAGTTTCCTTGGCTTTTTGTGCACGGCAATTCAAGCCGAAAGAGAGAAGCACTTTCTCCACTCCCGTGTGGATTAGTGCCTTGGAGAGGATGGCCTCCGCATGGCGGAAATTTGCTCCAGGGTAACTTTCAATCTGTAGGTCTGGAATGGAAAATTCCGGTAGCCTGGAAAGGTTGGAGTCTCCAATAAAGAGCCATTTTTTCCTTACGCTCAGGCCCCAATCAACCATTTTGCGTTGTGTGTTGATGTGTCTCCTAGCCCTGTAGGTCTGTGGTTTTGGAGTGGATGTTTTTTGCAATGACAGATCGGTTTGGGATATGCCACTCTGATCCTCTTCGGGTCCCTGTATGGGGACCTGCACCTGGTGGACCTGAGCTATTGCCTGTTGGACATTTTGAGGTCCTTGTTTGGGGATTGGTGTCACCTGGGTAGGAGTTAGTGTTGGAGTTTTGTCAGGTCTTGTCCCTGGTAATGGGTCCAGTAGGGAAATGCTTGAGCGTGGTTCTTCATTAAGGAGGGAGTCTGTTTCAGTTTCCTCCAAATCTAGAAGCTGACTATCCTCCGAAAGTATGCACGGATTTTGTTTAATCTGTTTACGCTCGAGTCTCTGTGATTTCGGGGACTCCAATTGAGGGGACTGAATGGTGAGATCTACCCCCTGATCTTCTCTTTCTGGGGGTTCAGGTGACCAGTCAGAAACCTGGTCGGTCATGGTGGCGACAGTGTGCTTAGAAGGAGGAGCAATAGGTACCTCATTTTCAGTTAGGGTTTCAGGCTCCCCCGGTGATGTCATCTCAGTAGTGTCTCCCCTTGTTTTTTGTGTTGTTTTGGATTTCTGTTGTGGGGTCCCTGTTGGATGCTTAGTTGTCTTTTGTGGTGCTTTCTGTGTTTGTTGTGGGGTCTTTGGTTGGTTTGTGATCATGTCTTGTGGTGGTGATTGTGTTTGTGTGTCTGAGTCTTTTTCAACCTCCCCACAAGCTGTGATCAGTGCCTCCGCGTGGTCAATGACTTCCTGTTTTATGCGTGGCAGGTTTTTGCGGGCCCAGTTTGTGGCCACTTGGAAAGCTGTTTTCCAATCTGGAGTCAGATCTTCAGAGAGATCTGTCAAAATTGTTTCCAAGCCTGCTTTGTAATGGTCCTCCAAGATCAACAAGGTATTGTGGCCCCAGTTTTTGGCATTTCCCACTATCATGTCTACAGTATCAGAGGTGGGCGATGCTGGTTTGATCATGGTGGCCAAGGTATCAACCATACGGGAAATCATGTATGGTTCTGCTTTTCCTGATTTTGGAGTGACATTCTGCAGGTGGTGCACCATTTTAATCACTTTGTGTAACTTGCGTACTAATTGACCGAAATCAGGGTCAGTCGGTTTGTTGGGGGCTGGCCTGTGATTGGTTTGGCTAGTCACTGATGCATAGGATCGTGACTGGGGACCCAAGTACCTCCTAGGTGGAGGGGGACGTGGACGGGCCGGAAAACCGGAGGGAGGCACAGGCCGGTTAGGGTGGGGGAACTGAACCCCACCCCCAACTGAGTGGGGGAAGGGAGGCGCACGGTCCATCCCCCGGAAGGCCCCCTGTCCCCGGTCCCAGGAGGACTGGAACCAGCTTCCCCCCTGCTGCTTGCGTGGTCCTGTGGGCTCTACACGCCCGCGGGAGCGACCACGGTTTCTCCCACGGCGTACCGTGATCCACTCATAGTCATGAGCGCCGCTCATGGCCATGAGTTAGGGCTTTTTGTTTTTTTGTTTTTCTCTAAATTAACTTAAAATATAAAAGCAAATTTAACAAGGACAAAAAATAAAAAATAAAAAACTTTTTTTGAAAAATTAAAAGTCAACTAAAATTATTTATTATTAATTTGTGTGTGTGTGCCTATATGCTGCAACGTTTCGACCCCTCTGGGTCTTCCTCAGGCAGAGGCACAACAAAAAGAAAAAGGAAAATGCACTGAATCTAAGCTGGCTGGCAGAAAGATGTTGTCAGTTTGGTGGTTAGAGCAGAAATGATGAGGAGCTGCCTTCCCTCCTATTTATAACTTGCCCTCCTAACTGAACTTTTTGCTTTTTTATGAAATTGGATTTTTAGTTTTTAGAAATGGTTACTTGTGTCTGTTTTTAACCCTGTATATGCCAATCTATTTATTTATTTATCTATTTATGAAATTAACTAATTGAATCCTGTTTTTAATATAGTATTTATTAAATCAATAAATTAGATGTAATTTAATCCGTAAATGATGAATTGGACTTTATTAATTATAATGGGAGGGGTTGGGGTTAGGGCAAGGGGGTGGGGGGGGTGGGATTAGGGTAGGGTTAGGGCAGGGGGTGGGGTTAGGGTTAGGGCGGGGGTGGGGTTAGGGCAGGGGGTGGGGTTAGGGTTAGGGCAGGGATGGGGTTAGGGTTAGGGCAGGGGGTGGGGTTAGGGTTAGGGCAGGGATGGGGTTAGGGTTAGGGCAGGGGGTGGGGTTAGGGTTAGGGCAGGGGGGTGGGGTTAGGGTTAGGGTAGGGGGTGGGGTTAGGGTTAGGGCAGGGATGGGGTTAGGGTTAGGGCAGGGGGGTGGGGTTAGGGTTAGGGCAGGGGATGGGGTTAGGGTTAGGGCAGGGAGTGGGGTTAGGGTTAGGGCAGGGGGTGGGGTTAGGGCAAGGGTGGGGTTAGGGTGAGGGCAGGGGGGTAGGGTTAGGGCAGGGGGTTGGGTTAGGGTTAGGGCAAGGGTGGGGTTAGGGTTAGGGGTTAGGGTTAGGGTTAGGGTTAGGGTTAGGGGTTAGGGTTAGGGTTAGGTTAGGGTTAGGGTTAGGGTTAGGGGGTTAGGGTTAGGGTTAGGGTTAGGGTTAGAGGGTTAGGGTTAGGGTTAGGGTTAGGGTGGGGGAACTGAACCCCACCCCCAACTGAGTGGGGGAAGGGAGGCGCACGGTCCATCCCCCGGAAGGGTTAGGGTTAGGGTTAGGTTTAGGGCTAGAGATGGGATTTGGTTAGGGTTAGGGTCTAGGTTAGGTTTAGGCATCCAAATAAGGGATTGCAATGAATTCAATTAAATCTCAAATTAAGGCCAAATGGCTCCCTAGTACCCAGCCAATAAATCCATCTCCGCTCCCTCTTTTTCCGTTCCCCATCACTCCAATTAACATTTCCCTGTAGTCCAGCCATTCTCACTGCTTCCAAACCGTGGATTAAAAAATGATGAACTAATGGTGTTTCCACTTCTTTCTGGTTCCTTATGTTATGTCTGTGTTGAACCATTCGTGTCGATAATGAATTTTTTGTCTCCCCTATGTACTTTTTTCCACATCTAACACAAAATATGACATATACACAATTTGTGGATCGGGGAGTGAATCTCTGTGAGATCTGGAAAATAGTCTTCTCCCTACTGTTCCTTATGAACCTAAGACTGCAAAATTGCGCCTCCAGGAGAAGAGGCTTCTCCAAGTTTAATTTGGGCAATCTGGCCCTAATAAGATGGTCCTGCAAGTTCCTATTCCTCCTATAGGCCGAGATTATCCTAGACTGCGGGATTATCCCAGAGTCACCTATGACCCTCTCAAAATTGGCCTTAACTCTCTTGTTTAAAATATTGCCTATGGAGGAATATGTCGTAATAAGGGGAATAAAATTCCCATGACCCCTTTCCTTCCTCAATTCGAAGGTCTTAAAACAGTGTCTCAAAAAAGACCTTGAATACCCTCTTTGAGTCAGTGCTTTGAATAGGACTCTGACTGTCCTGATAAAGTCTTCGTCCCTGGTACAAATCCTCTTAAATCTAAGCAACTGTGACTTCACAATACCCCTGAACGTATGCTTTGGATGAAAGCTCGTAGCGTACAGAAGGGCATGCGTGTCTGTGACTTTGAAATGGACCCTGATATCCAATTTATGTGAATTGCCAAATTCTGGCCCCTTGTAGACAGTAGTGTCTAAAAAATCAATTTCTCGTTGGTCCACTTCAGCTGTCAATTTAATGGATGGGTCATGTGAATTTAAAATCCCCAGAAATTGTTGGAACTCCGCCCATGATCCTGTCCAAATGCCCCATATATCATCTAAATACCGTAAATAATGAAATGGTTTCCTCTGGCACTTCTGAAAAACTCCCTCTTCCCAATTGGCCATGAAAATATTGGCATAAGCAGGGGCGAATTTTTTACCCATCGCAGTGCCTTTAATTTGTAAATAATATTTTTCATTGAACACAAAATCGTTTTTAGTTAAATTAATTTCCAATAACCTAATCAATTCTTCGTCTGGCCGGTTGGGGTCAGGATATTTTGCCAACCATTTTTTAACTGCACAGATGCCCCTAGGAATGTCGATATTAGTATATAGACTACTGACATCCATGGAAAACAAAAACGATTTGGACGGGATCCAGAGGTTCCTCACAATCTCTATAAAATGGTAAGTATCTTTGACATAGGCAGGATGTTTGTTGGAGAGCGGATTCAAATGATGATCTATATATTCCGCTGTATAATATGTTTCGCTCCCACAATCAGAGACTATAGGTCTTCCTGGAGGCACTTCAAACGGGATAGTCCAACTTTTTGGATCCTTATGAATTTTAGGTAAGATATAAAATCTCCTCTCCCTTGGTTGTGTTTCCCCTTTTAAATATGTGCTCTGTTTACTGTTGATGAATTTCTTGTTTTTTAGTGTGTCAATAATCTCATGAATTAAAGGAACCGTTTCCATAAAAATGGGTTTGTCTAATTTCTTGTAATAAACTGTGTCGTTCAATTGTCTTTCTGCTTCCAATATGTATTGTTCCCTGCTTAATATGACAACTGCTGACCCCTTGTCAGCAGGCTTCAAAACTATGTTTTTAACATTTTTTAACTCTTTTAATGCCCTGATTTCTTCCAATGATAAATTATCCTTCTCCCTGATTGGTCTAAAATGTCTATTAAATGTGTCCCAATCTTCTCTGATTACATCACTGACCTCTGAAGGTATCTTATCTAGTGGAGGTATCCAATTTGAAGTCCCCATGAAAGGTGGTATTTCTTGTTTTTCTGACCCTCCAAAATAAGCTGCCAATTTGAGCTTCCTGTGATAATCGTGCAAGTCTGATTGGAATTGAGTCTTCTGGTTCCTGCCTATGCCAAAGGACGGTATAAATTTCAGTCCTCGACTGAGGAGGTCCTGTTGTGGCTTTGAGAGATGGAAGTTCTTGGCCAAAACCACAACATTCTGACCCACAAGGGACTGAGGTCCCTCGATGCCCCCTTGGTTGGAACTTAGGGGGCGGTCAAGTTTAACAACTGTGCCCAATGTCGAAGCATGGCACCAGCTGTTTTCTTTGTCCAATGGACATTGTCCATCTCAGTCTCAAACTGACTGTCCGGAAGGCGCAAGAGGTAAGGCATGTTCTTTTCTATATGTGCGTTGAGCACCAACAAGGTCCGCTGGTCCTCCTTGCACAGGACAGAGGAGAAGTTGATCAGTGGAATCCAGATCTCCGCGAAGGGGAACCTCTTCTTGGCCGCCCGAATCGCTCCCTGTAGCTGCTTGACTGAAGTCTCTCTCCCTTTCTGACCCTTGTGGTTCAGTCCAAAGGACAATACCAGCTTCTCCACCCCCACACTACTTGTTGCCTTCGTCATTAAGGCCTCCGCGTGTCGGAAGTTGGCCCCCGGATAACTGTCTATTTGGAGGTCCGGGATGTCGTATGCGGGGATCCTGGAGAGGTTGGAATCCCCAATTATCAGCCACTTCTTCCTGACACTCAACCCCCAGTCGATCATCTTTCGCTCCGAGTTGATGTGTCTAGTAATCCTATACTTCCTCTGCGGGGTTGGGGTGGAGGTCTGGAGGGGATCCTCGGAAGCCTCTTCCGGATCCTCCCTCTCCCTGTGGACTTGTGCCTGTACTTGGAGGGTTTGTCGCGCTGGGCCCGTAATCCCCGGCTCTGGAGATACGGAATCCCTCCTGGAGGTCAGAGCTGCTGACTCCCCTTCGTCTGCCTCCCTCTGAGGCGCTGCCCCAAACAAGTCCTCCAAGTCAGCCAGGGCTGAGACTCCCAGCACAGAGTCCTGTTCTGAATCTTCCTCCCTCGCCTCCTCGAAGGAGAGTAGATTCTCTGTGTGAGCCTCTGTTTTCGGTTCCTCGGTTGGCCTCTCAGTCATAGTGGCCACCGTCACTGAAGGCCGTTGTGGCTCTTGAGGTTGCTCCCGTGATTGCTCCACTGTTTCCAAGAGCAATTCCTCAGTCAGGATTACCCCTCTGGGTCTCCTCAGTCTCTCTTGCCTCTGTTCCTTTGGGGGTTCAGCTTCTGCAGGCTGCAAACTGTGCACAATGTCCTGCGTGGTCCCCTCGGTGCTTGTGGCCACCATGGTTGTGGCCCGCTGAGGTACTTGAGACTGCTCCGTGGTTAGGGTTTGAGGGCGATTGTCATTTCCCTCAACCCTTGCCGCAATTAGGGCCTCCACGTGGTCAATGACTTCTTGGCCAAGATTCGGCAGGTTCCTCCTTGCCCATCTTGCTGCCACCTCAAAACGAGACTGCCAGTCCCTGACCAGTAGTTTTGAAATGTCCATCAACAGAGGCTCCAACTCCGCCTCATAGTGGCCTTGAAGGATCAGCAGCGAAGTGTAACCCCAATTTTCTGCGTTCCCCTTGATCAGGTCCAAGGTGTCCTCTGATGGGGATGCTGGTCTGATCATGGTGGTCAGGATCTCCACCATCCTCGCGATCATCCTGGGCTTGGGGTTACCCGGCTTGGGTGCCACATTCTGCAAGTGATGCACCACCTTGATGAGGGAGTGCATCTTCCGCACTAGGGCCCGGAACTTCGGGTCCGCTGGTTGGCGCAGGATGTGGTCTGTCCCTCGAGCCCGTGGAGGAACGGGTGCCCGGGGCGGCCTCTGGTAGCCTTGACGGACTACCGCCGCGTAGGAGCGAGATTGCGGACCGTCATAGCGGGAAGGTCTGGGTGGAGGCACTGGCCGGTTAGGGAAGGGTTTTCCCCGTCCCCCTCCAGATCTGAAAGGGGCGGGAGGTGCACTCGCCCTCCACCCGTCCCGTCTCCACATCCCTGCGGAGTCCCCTCTTTGTAATTTGTCTTGTTTTTGTAAAATAAAAAAGTTTTTCTTAAACAACGAAATATAACTTCCTATAAAATGAATTTGTTTTTAAATTTTTCAAAACAAAAGTCCCAAAATGAACTGTCCCCGTCCTGTCCCAAATGCAAATCAACCCATCCTCAGCTGTTTCAAAACAAAAAATAAAATCAAAATATCAAATTCCTACAAAATCAAATGGCCCTCAAAACAAAATGCTTCCTCAAAAAAATGCCCTGCTCAAAAACAAAGGAAGGTGTGCCCACACGACGTTTCGGCCAATAGCGGCCTTCCTTTCTAGTGGAATGATTGGCTGCAATGCTGTCCCTTAGGCGATCAGGTTAGAAATGGCTCTCTCCCTTCCGTTCGCCTTTTATAACCTCTGTTATAATCGTCTTTTAATTTTCGCTTTAGTATTTTGTTTTTGCTTTTGGCTTTAGAATTTCCCTTTTTAACCCTTAAAATGCTGTATAAAATTGAATAAATGAATTTAAATCCCTATTACCATTAATTTTAACCCTATATTTATTAATTTTATTATGTCCCCATGAATTTGATTATGTATAATGTGTTTTTAATTGAAATGAATTGTTGAATGTATGTATTTTAACCCTATGAATTCCCAGATCAAATTAGACGTATTCCCCTATGTTTTTTAATCAATTTTAACATGTTTATAAACCCAATTAATTAATTTATTATTTATATTTATTCCCAGATGTATATGAAATTTTTATCTTTATATAATGACCATATAAGGGGTGGGGTTAGGGTTAGGGCCTGGGGTTAGGGTTAGGGCCTAGGGTTAGGGTTAGGGTTAGGGCCTGGGGTTAGGGTTAGGTTAGGTTTAGGGTTGGGACATTGGTTAGGGTTAGGGCCTAGGGTTAGGGTTAGGTTAGGTTTAGGGTTGGGATAGTGGTTAAGGTTAGGGCCTAGGGTTAGGGTTAGGGTTAGGTTTAGGGTTAGGATAGTGGTTAGGGTTAGGGCCTAGGGTTAGGGTTAGGTTAGGTTTAGGGTTGGGATAGTGGTTAGGGTTAGGGCCTAGGGTTAGGGTTAGGTTAGGGTTAGGGTTGGGATAGTGGTTAGGGTTAGGGCCTAGGGTTAGGGTTAGGATAGTGGTTAGGGTTAGGGCCTAGGGTTAGGGTTAAGTTGCGTTTAGGGTTGGGATAGTGGTTAGGGTTAGGGCCTAGGGTTAGGGTTAGGTTAGGTTTAGGGTTGGGATAGTGGTTAGGGTTAGGGCCTAGGGTTAGGGTTAGGTTAGGTTTAGGGCTAGAGATGGGATTTGGTTAGGGTTAGGGTCTAGGTTAGGTTTAGGCATCCACATAAGGGATTGCAATGAATTCAATTAAATCTCAAATTAAGGCCAAATGGCTCCCTAGTACCCAGCCAATAAATCCATCTCCGCTCCCTCTTTTTCCGTTCCCCATCACTCCAATTAACATTTCCCTGTAGTCCAGCCATTCTCACTGCTTCCAAACCGTGGATTAAAAAATGATGAACTAATGGTGTTTCCACTTCTTTCTGGTTCCTTATGTTATGTCTGTGTTGAACCATTCGTGTCGATAATGAATTTTTTGTCTCCCCTATGTACTTTTTTCCACATCTAACACAAAATATGACATATACACAATTTGTGGATCGGGGAGTGAATCTCTGTGAGATCTGGAAAATAGTCTTCTCCCTACTGTTCCTTATGAACCTAAGACTGCAAAATTGCGCCTCCAGGAGAAGAGGCTTCTCCAAGTTTAATTTGGGCAATCTGGCCCTAATAAGATGGTCCTGCAAGTTCCTATTCCTCCTATAGGCCGAGATTATCCTAGACTGCGGGATTATCCCAGAGTCACCTATGACCCTCTCAAAATTGGCCTTAACTCTCTTGTTTAAAATATTGCCTATGGAGGAATATGTCGTAATAAGGGGAATAAAATTCCCATGACCCCTTTCCTTCCTCAATTCGAAGGTCTTAAAACAGTGTCTCAAAAAAGACCTTGAATACCCTCTTTGAGTCAGTGCTTTGAATAGGACTCTGACTGTCCTGATAAAGTCTTCGTCCCTGGTACAAATCCTCTTAAATCTAAGCAACTGTGACTTCACAATACCCCTGAACGTATGCTTTGGATGAAAGCTCGTAGCGTACAGAAGGGCATGCGTGTCTGTGACTTTGAAATGGACCCTGATATCCAATTTATGTGAATTGCCAAATTCTGGCCCCTTGTAGACAGTAGTGTCTAAAAAATCAATTTCTCGTTGGTCCACTTCAGCTGTCAATTTAATGGATGGGTCATGTGAATTTAAAATCCCCAGAAATTGTTGGAACTCCGCCCATGATCCTGTCCAAATGCCCCATATATCATCTAAATACCGTAAATAATGAAATGGTTTCCTCTGGCACTTCTGAAAAACTCCCTCTTCCCAATTGGCCATGAAAATATTGGCATAAGCAGGGGCGAATTTTTTACCCATCGCAGTGCCTTTAATTTGTAAATAATATTTTTCATTGAACACAAAATCGTTTTTAGTTAAATTAATTTCCAATAACCTAATCAATTCTTCGTCTGGCCGGTTGGGGTCAGGATATTTTGCCAACCATTTTTTAACTGCACAGATGCCCCTAGGAATGTCGATATTAGTATATAGACTACTGACATCCATGGAAAACAAAAACGATTTGGACGGGATCCAGAGGTTCCTCACAATCTCTATAAAATGGTAAGTATCTTTGACATAGGCAGGATGTTTGTTGGAGAGCGGATTCAAATGATGATCTATATATTCCGCTGTATAATATGTTTCGCTCCCACAATCAGAGACTATAGGTCTTCCTGGAGGCACTTCAAACGGGATAGTCCAACTTTTTGGATCCTTATGAATTTTAGGTAAGATATAAAATCTCCTCTCCCTTGGTTGTGTTTCCCCTTTTAAATATGTGCTCTGTTTACTGTTGATGTATTTCTTGTTTTTTAGTGTGTCAATAATCTCATGAATTAAAGGAACCGTTTCCATAAAAATGGGTTTGTCTAATTTCTTGTAATAAACTGTGTCGTTCAATTGTCTTTCTGCTTCCAATATGTATTGTTCCCTGCTTAATATGACAACTGCTGACCCCTTGTCAGCAGGCTTCAAAACTATGTTTTTAACATTTTTTAACTCTTTTAATGCCCTGATTTCTTCCAATGATAAATTATCCTTCTCCCT